>NC_090051.1:17862852-18030352 GCF_038355195.1 Osmerus mordax | reverse complement strand
AGTACAGAGTATACCTCCCCTAGACTGACAAACATCAAGTTGTAAGTTGTACATCATTATAGTCCAGTCCTGTTTACTGTAATCTGTTGAAAAACAATTTTTTTCAGGATGAATGTGGTTTTCCAGCTTGTTCATACAATGTCATGCCTGTCTAAATTAGTCTCTGGGAAATTCAGCCTTGTGGACCTCTTACTGAGTTGGATAAGTCTGTGATTCTGTGGGATTTAAACCCGAGTTGTGCCCCCCACTCCCACACTCCCCCAGGAGCTGCTGACCTGCTGTGAGGAAGGGAAGGGAGAGATCAAGGATGGGCTGGAGGTGATGCTGAGCGTCCCCAAGAGGGCCAACGATGCCATGCACATCGCCATGCTGGAAGGTAGGGGGGCGGGAGACCAGCCTCTCACAGTACACAGCCGTATACAGTCTGATCATGTCGACACTTTGGCTTAGTTGGCTGACACTGTCTTCCAGCATGCCAGAGACCTCACACATAGTACTGCACATGCATTGTAGGCCCTTTCCTAAGCAGCTGTGTCCTCCCAGGGTTTGATGAGAACCTGGACAGGCAGGGAGAGCTCATCCTTCAGGACACCTTCCAGGTGTGGGACCCCAAGTCCCTGATCAGGAAGGGCCGCGACCGACACCTCTTCCTGTTTGAGAACTCTCTGGTCTTCAGCAAGGACATCAAGGACTCCGCAGGACGCACCAAATATGTCTTCAAGAACAAGCTCCTGGTAAGATGGATTGCCTGACAAGTTGAGAGAGAGAGAGAGAGAGAGAGAGAGAGAGAGAGAGAGAGAGAGAGAGCGAGAGAGAGAGCGCGAGAGAGAGCGCGAGAGAGAGAGCGAGAGAGAGAGCGCAAGAGACAGAGCGCAAGAGACAGAGCGCAAGAGAGAGAGCGCAAGAGAGAGAGAGCGCAAGAGAGAGAGAGCGCAAGAGAGAGAGAACGAAGAGCGAATAGCGAGAGCGAGATGCACATGTTTTATAGGGAGTTGGGGAGCAGAGGTCCAGGTGTGTTTAGCACTAGAGTTGTTTGTTCTGAACTGAAGCCAGAGAGGTCAAACACTAGCCTCTCTGATCTGCAGCCAACAGAAACCTAGATGTAGAGCCCCTATCTCTGTGTGTGTTTGTGTGTTTGTCCTTGTTCAAATGCACTCAACAGTTATTCTCTATAATGAAAGCATCTGTTCAGTAAAGTCCACAGTATATGCAATGGTGTGTCTAAGGAAAATGGTCATTGTTGAGAGTTAGGCTCTGGCCTTGAACAGCTAAGGCTGTTTTTCAGTCATTGAAAGCCGTCCACTGAGGCAGGTTATGAATATAGAGCTGCACAGCAGATGGAGTGGCCTTTCCGAGCTAAATTAATTCTCGTTCACAAAGCTGCATCTAGGCAAACACACACAGACACACACACAAACACACACACAACCATGGCCTTTTCTATAGAAGCTCAACTTTCACCCCCTTAAGCAATGATTCACTATCAGCAGCCACACAGTAAACAAGGCGCAGTTTTACCGTAATGCTTACAAGGCATATAAGACTTCTGAAGCATGTGACCGTGGAAGATGTTGACTATGTTGTGTTCCATCCCCAGACCTCTGAGCTGGGGGTGACAGAACACATAGAAGGAGACCCCTGCAAGTTTGCTCTCTGGGCTGGCAGGACCCCCTCATCTGACAACAAGACTGTCCTCAAGGTACCGGTCTACTGGAGACATTCTCTAACTGGCTGGGACCCTCCTCAGCTTACTCCCAAGAAATCCACGTGACTTCAATTGTCATCGTCTTCCATGCCTCACCTACTATTCCACCTTGTCTGTGACCTTCCCTCTTTCCCCTTCCTCCTCCCTTTGCACCCCGCCCCCTCCCCCCCCCAGGCGTCCAACGTGGAGGCGAAGCAGGAGTGGATCAAGAACATCCGGGAGGTGATTCAGGAAAGGATCATCCACCTGAAGGGGGCGCTCAAGGAGCCCATCCACATGCCCAAGACCCCCGCCAAGCCACGCAACAACAGCAAGAGGTGAGAGGTCACTGGAGACCGGACACTGTCCGCATATGATGACAGAATGGATGTCACAGATTAACGCAAATTATGTTAATCTTGTTACAAGTGGTTCAAGAGGAACCACGGATAGAGTCAAACAATGTGTGTTTGTGTGTCTCTCTCCCCCCCCCCCCCACCCCCACCCCCAGGGATGGTGGTGAGGATGCAGACAGCCAGGGAGATGGAAGCAGCCAACCAGACACCATCTCCATCGCCTCCCGCACCTCCCAGAACACTGTAGACAGCGACAAGGTAGGAGATCTGGCAGCAGCCAGCAGGGATGGAGGCAGACATCGTTTGAGGATCCCCTGGAAAGGGAATGTTGAACAGATAAAGGAGAAATCATTCGTTTACCAGGGAAAGCTAGGATAGTAATTAACAGCAATAAAGTTATTTAGGCTGCGTCCCAATACCCATACTGCCATAGTATTTACAATTCCAAAAGATTTAAATGTCCCAATACACAGTATGTCAAACAGTTGGCCAAAAAACACCTTAAAAATACACTTTCACTATAATATTCTGAGAAATAAAGCAAAAAAATGGAAGCCCCCCAAATATTTTTTTATATTACGTACTACAATAGTACATACTTTGAAGGGCAGCTGCAGGACCCACTGAAAGTCAAAAGGAAGTAGGAAGTTCGGGACACAGCCTTACTCTCCTGTGAGAGACTCCACCCCTCCGGTGGACGAGCTGATGGATGACAGGTGTTGTACACTCGGGGTTTCCCTCCCTGCTCCACTACGGCCAGCAGGGGCTGTGGACACCCATCGGCCCTCCAGACTGGGAGAGACAGAAGCAGCTCAGAGAGAGGAAGGCAGAATGACCTGAAACCATGACGAGCGTGTTCAGGTTCTGTGTGGGCCTGTGCCCCTATGCCACCTACGAGAGGCCTCGTGAGATCAAAGTAAGGAGGGGTTTTCACGGGAACGTTCACGGCGTCAGGTTGTATCCTGAGCTCGTGTGATTGATGTGGTTGAATGTGTAATCGAGCGAATCTGATCATCAGCGAATCCCAGAGTGTTGTTGTGAAGAGCTCTCTGTTGTCTTATCTTTAGGATGCTCCCCCTCCCTCTCCCCTGCGCTCAAGCCCCCAGGTCACGCCCCCAGAGCACTCTGATACTATCTCTTCCCCTCTCAGTTCTCCCCCGGCTTCTGTTGTCTTGGAGACAACCCAGTGCCGTGTTTGTGTGTGCATGCATGCATGCGCCTTTCGCCTTAGTCCACACTGGCCAGTTTGTGACGTACTGTGGCCTTTTCGCGCAGCTCAGCCCTACAACCACACACGCACACACTCCACTTCTAAATGTCACCCGGCTATAGACACATGCTCGCAAACACAAACTCAATATCCCCCTTGAAAACAGCACCCATAACCAAGTGACAGAGCCTGTTAATGCTGATGACGAACATTTGGGATCTAGGGGAAGGTCTTTGCAAAGTGTATGTCTGAGAGCGTGCATGCGTGTCTGCAGCAGCCTGGCTAGGTTTCCTCTCTATCTCTCCTCTCCCTACAGACAGGATGGGTGAACTCCTTGTCCTCCGCTCTGGACACAAAGCAGCTTCTGCCCTCCTGACAAGCTACGGCTCCCCCTCACAGCTCATGTCCCAGTCTGAACATCAATATTATCATTACCCCCAGGAATCTAGGAGTGGGAGTATTATTACTGGGTGCTTGTGTCCAACCTCAAAATAGAAACGTTTCAGTGCTTGAGTTTCCCTGTAGTTTACTGTACTATCAGGAAGAAACAAATGGCAGACTGAGAATCAAATGATATAGCTTCAAGTTCGGGACGCCAAAGCCGGTAGCAATCCTGCGCAGTTGAAAGTCACCGGTAGTCTGAGTGATCGCCTGTTAGAAAGCACACAAGTCGATATTGCTTCCCTTCAGTGAAAAGTATATCACGTCCCGGCCCTGTCAATTGTTCCAACCGTCTGTTTTTGTCTTGTTAACCATGTATTATTCTGGTGGGTTTGGAGAACTTTCCGAGGCTTTCTGTCTGCCTACGCCTGGCGCAGCAGGGCAGTGTAGGCTTGGGTCCAGCTCACACCCACTCTGTAGAGGGAAGACGACAATCAGCGTCCTAGACTGGTCTCTTGCTAGACTGGTCTCTTGCTAGACTGGTCTCTTGCTAGACTGGTCTCTTGCTAGACTGGTCTCTCACTAGACTGGTTTCATAGCTGCTGCTCCTTGTTCTTGCAATGACATTGTCTTTAAAGAAGATCTTTGTAGAGCTTGCCAGGCTTAGTGGATTACCAGTTTGGCTTCTTGTCTTCTTTGACGACTCTTTGTGAGCTTCTTCTCTGATGTTTTCAGGACAAGTCACACTCTAAAATACTCTAAATCGACTGAGAACACATACTGTTTGACATCTGTAAGAGGAGCCTGCTCTGCTCCTGCAGGCTACTGCAGCCCAGGTCTCTGTGGTCTAGCTGAAACTATAATACGAGAGTCTTTCCGACGGCTGGCTCCTCCATTCAGACACACTATTATCGTGAAGACAAAGTTCCCCCTCTTTCAGTGTCAAGCTCATAAATGATGGGTGTGTGTTTGGCTTTTGTCCATCGCCCTGCCCGTCACATGGATGTGTGCCTCTGGTGGGTCTTTGTACTGTACCTCAGTAAATCCAATCCATGTTATCCCTTTCCCAACCAGGCCTGTTATAATGAAGCTTTTCTCCCGTCACCACCAATGTATCCGTTAGTCATAAGACTGTCCTCGTGCCTCTGGGAACGGAGATGAGCTTTTTATCTCTCACATGCACCCGTGTAGTGTACCCAAACACACACAACCATTCTCTCTCTCTTTCACACACGCACATAGGCATACACATGTTCTACTGTACAGCTGGGTAGGCCTGTGGCGAGTTGGGGTTTGGGATGCCCCACCTTTCCTATTTCACACACGCGCACACACCCACACACACAGTCTTCCTCTCTCTCTCTCTCTCTTTCCATCTCTCTCTCTCTCTGTCTGATTCACACATACAAAGGCTCTCTCTCTTTATTTTGCAATCACACATACATACAGACAGCCAGGTACACACACACACACACACAATTATGACACGTATCAATAAACATGCAGTTGTTCATTACTGTCTTAACTGTATTGAGCTTGCCCCAACCGCAGCTTCCTTGAGTAACACACACCGTTCATAACACACTGTGTGTCTATATCAGCCAATCAGCAGCAGAGCCTGAGCTGTGCCTTGCTCCCAGCGACACATAGACAGGCAGAGTGAGAGAAAGCAGAATAGAAGCTGGAGCAAACATGCCAAAGTGGATGAGTTTTAAACTTTTCAAGGAGAGCAGTCGTGTGAGTAACATGTCTTTTTTCCCCCACAATTAAGTTACCTCATAAAAATGTATTATGTTAAACCTGTACCTATGCTAAGGGGTTGTTAGCTGTAGGCCACGGTTGAAGCTGTTTATTATGAGCCAGTTTATGTGCCAGATGTTGTTCCACACTTGTCTGCTAGCAAGAGACAAGACACCAACAACAGTTGGTGTCACTAGGATGAGCTATTGTATGTGGTGGTTATATACAGAACTAACTTTTGACTGGTACTGTATGCTGTGGCTATAAGAAATTTTGAAGTTGTATTCAGTTCTGTAGAAATTAATCTCAATCTATCACAAATTTTAAATCAGAATGTTATTTGATTCATCAAGTCATATTTTATTTGGATATCCCTTTCCCAAGCAATATCACAGAGGGATTTACATATGCCCATAGTTCAGCACTTATAACCAACCTAAATCCTCGAGGAATTAAAGGAATAATTCCCAGGAAAACTTGGAGAAAAATCCACAAGATATAGTTTAGCAACATAGCCTTTTACAATTATAGTTGACGAAGGGAGCTTACCTCATTTATGACCTTAAGAGTGCACTGTCTGTGTGATTCATATCAGGGTGAATCAGAGTTGTGTACTTGTAAAAATAGGGTAGGTCTGATGTGACAACTGACTCTGTCTCTGAGTTTGGGAGTGCACATGAATAGTTAAACTCAGAGGAGAGAGAGAGAGAGAGAGAGAGAGACAGAGAGACAGAGAGACAGAGAGACAGAGAGAGAGAGAGAGAGAGAGAGAGAGAGAGAGAGAGAGAGAGAGGCGGGTAGAACAGGCGACAGGAAGGGAGCTATTAAATCTGTCTGAATGAGATGGTAGTGAGTGAGTTTGGAACTGCTTCGGAGGCAGCGCTCCTGTCCAGAGCAGCCCTGCTGCAGTGACACGTGTCCAACGCACCCTGCACGCTCCCTATGTAATGACCTATGACCTGTGAACTGTACGTTCTCCACTTTGGGACAGCTTATCTCCAACCCATTGAATGTTGTTTGAACTCGTGTTTATAAGAGGTTGGTGCGTGTGTGTGTAGACAGTGGGACACAATCCTGCTCTGTGCTTGTTTGTTTGTTTTGACCTGCCTTGGCCCCGACCTACAAAATGAGGTCATATGAGCACAAGACTCTTGAGGAAGATGGAGAGTGTGTTTATGGAGCATTTACACAAACATAAACTAAATATCTTGTCCTGCTCATATTTTATATGATGTCATCACAAAAAAGTGGACAACCTTTGACAATCAGCTTCCTATCCTCAGCTGCAGTGCTTTCCACAGCATGTTATGACAAGTCACAAATCCTTTCTCTCTGTGAGAGACGGACAGACACGAGCACAGGTGGGAGGCCTGGAGAGCAGAGCTCACTTGGTGACCCTGAGATCTCCTAGCAACGTTGGCGTGGCCCCTGGTGGCTTCAGGTGACCTGATCCATGCCAGATGGCCCGGAGGATGAAGAGCACAGAGAAAAGAAGCCAGACACATCTGCTTCCAGGCTTAACACTGGACGCCCGTGACATTTACTACACAGCACTGCATAATATGATGGGAGGAAGGGGGGCTGGAGAGAGAGAGACAGAGAGACAGAGAGACAGAGAGACAGAGAGACAGAGAGACAGAGAGACAGAGACGAGCTGGTGGACCTCTCTAGTTCAACTGGTTGGTAGTTTTAGCGTTGGTACAGTAAGGTGTTGCATGTTTTTTCTTAGACGATACTTGTCATTCTATAACCGATCTGTTGAGCGTGCACTACCCTATTGTTTTAAACAACAGACTTGTTTGTAATCCCAAATTGGCTTTGCAGCCCTTGGCTGTAGTGTCTTTGATCCTCCTCAGTGAAAACTGATACCTCTGTTGTTGTTGTTGTTGTTGTTGTGCCAGGTTTTCGAGTTCTGCGGGTCTGACGGTCTTAGCTCAGCCTGTGTTTTCTCCTGTCCTGCCCACCGAACGCCTCTGACTCACAGGCAGAAATAGCAGCTCGTTTTAATAAAGGAGTTTTGGATGACGAAACAGTCTGCTTGGACTGGTCCCACCACAGCACTGGAACACTGGCAGCAAGCACGCTTTACTGTTTCCTGCTGCCCTCAGACAGCTAGGACAGCCGCTATGGAAACTGCTATTTACATCCAGACTGTACACACACACGCACGCACACACACTGACACTCTGTCCTATGTATGTTTGCAGAGGATTTATATTGTGGGTTCCTTCCAGTATAGAGGCTTTTTCTAGCTGCTACATTGTGCTTTTGAGGATTTGCATTCCTCTCTGTGGCCTGTGGCAGCCATGCTGCTGGTTAACTGCGCAGAAAGCTACACCCTGATTGTTCTATACTCAATCACATCCCACTGGACATCCACTTTCGTTGGGTGTTTTTCTAAGCTCAAATAATTGGCCTTGTTTTCTGTTGTTCTGAACTTGGTTTGAGGGGTTACCAAGGGAAACTTCAGACCCAATTCAGGGGAAAAAAATCCTAGTCTTGATAATTGACCTGTTGGGATTCATGTTTATATTCCTGAGTACGGCATCCAGCATTATGTGAATGTCCTGCCCCCTCACTGAGCTGACTCTGCATGTTTAATGACGAGGACGTCTGGCCTTGTGTCGTCGTTAGTTACGGAGGAGTAACTGTCCAGTGGTAACAATCATATCTCCTGGTAATTGGCTGGATTTACTGCTCGTTGTAATGCTTGTAATTGGACTGTGTTTATGGTGTCCGGGGCGTCTGTGCTGTCCTGCAGACTGGATTCTGTCTCCGTGAAGGAGAGGCTGCAGGCTGCTGCGCCTGAGGTGAGGTCATCACGCTGGAGCTAGGAGAGAAAGCAGGTTCTCACAGCCTTCTGTGTTTGGTGTTGAACATGAGTCACGGCCCTTATCGGTGGTCTATTTATTATAGCATTGTTCCCTCTCATTTTGCAGGGGCAGGGTTCTTAAACTGCCCAACAGGTGAACGAGAGCCTGGGAATGTTGTGTATGGGGCTGATAGTGAGCCATTCTAGCCTGGTGTGTAACACGGATCGGACCAGGAAGGAGCAGTGGAGCACAGCAGGGAGAGAGAAGAGCCAGGAGAGGCTGCCAGAGAGCTGTGGGTGGTCTGGGGGTCGTGCACTGCAGGGGAGGACCCTGGAGTGTGAGAGGGTGTTTTGTGTGGACATTCTAGTTTTATACCCAAATCTAGTTTTGGTCCCTTTCTTGTTCTTGATAGGAGACAGACAGGAGAGTCTTGTCTGTCCAGGGCATCCCAGGAGATGGAGGAGGGGCATGGTCGGTTGGTCCTGTTACTGATATCACTGTAAGGGAGAAGAGCAACTGTGGAGAGAGATGATCTGACCCAAAATGCTCCCTTCACACTAGCTGTTGATTCAGTCCGCTTTGAAGAAAGAGAGGGAGAGAGAGAGAGAGAGAGAGAGAGAGAGAGGAAAGAGAGAACGCAGAATGAGAAGTTATAAGATTATGGCTGGATGGTATCGAATCCCCCAGGCTGCAAGCTGAACAAACCAACACGTCTATCCTTAATCAGATTATGATGGTTTGGTGCGCATGCCCTTTTTCGTGGTGTCTCCCCCTCTTCAGTGGCACGGAGGAAATGCCATAAGTTGAAATCAGTGCTGAAACCAATTCTGTCTCGATGAATGTTAGGTTTACTAAGTTACATACTGCATGAGACTAACCACCCCCCCCCGCCCTCCCCCCCATCTCCTCATCCAGCTCTCCGGCGGGTGTGAGCTGACCGTGGTGCTGCAGGACTTTGCGGCGAGCTGCTCCAACGAGATGAGCCTTCAGACGGGTCAGACGGTGGAGCTTCTGGAGCGTCCCAGCGACCGGCCCGGCTGGTGTCTGGTCCGGACGACCGAGAAGGTCCCCCCCCAGGAGGGCCTGGTCCCCAGCAGCGCCCTCTGCATCTCGCACTCCCGCAGCAGCGTGGAGATGGACTGCTTCTTCCCCTCAGGGAAAGGTAAGGACAGGAAGGCTTGGGATGGGGATGATGCTGCGTGGAATACGCGTCTCTGCGTGGATCCCGTGCGAAATGTTACGCAGAAGTGATCTCATGGAATGGATCAACATAATGTTGGCTTAGTCAAGTATAAGCCATGCCAGAAAGGTATGGCTCGAGCCTTTGAAATTGGATTTTATTTCTGAACCAACCTGTAGAGGGTGCTGTTGGCTTGTCCAATTGGCTCGGTAAGTAGATTGCTATCATGCTCACAAAGTTCAGAGAACATTGTGTAGAATGATGAATTTCCATCCCCATTTCTTTTCAGTGGAAGGGAGAGTAGCTCAATAAAACAGCATGCTGCGTAGCTGCGCTGTGTGTATTAAATGAGGGGTCAACTCTTGTGTGTCAGACTGAAGCTAACAATAGGAGCCATTCATTGATTCAACCATCCTTAAAGCAATGCTTCTACAGAAAGTTGTAGTCAGGTTTCCTCTAGCATTGCATTCTCACACATACGGAGTGTGTGTACTTGTGCTTGCGTGTGTAGAGTACAATGTGAATGTTTACATGTGTCAAGGAGAAACCCTAAGTTTACACCCTGTCGGGACATTACCGGTTATTGTTGACAACTTCAGATGGACTTCTTTATTACTGAGCCTGTAGGAGTTTCCTTTTTGTCCTTTCCTCGTTTCCTCTGACCTAAAAGAGCCCCTCAGCGTTCCTATTCTGAGAGTCCGTACTCTCTGCTTCCTCTGACTCCCTGCAGCGACGGAGGGAAAACAAGGCTTAGGAAATGGAAGCCATGGTGTGCGTGTGTGTGTAGGATGTTGTCTGTATCATTTTGGGATTCAGAGACACTGATAGACAGATGCTCAGGAAATGTCTCTCACACACACTTCAAGATGTTATGAATTTCTTTGACATACCCATCATTAGGCTTTGGATGCGTTATTGAAAAAGGAAATTCATGGATGGTCATCTACCCTTCTTTCTCCTAAAAATAAACAGCCTCTTGACAGTCAAGTTGGCAACCAGTCTGTTTTCTGAAATGGTCGAGTTTGTTTTGTGCATACACAAAGGATGGGCTTTCATGTGGCTCTGTCTGCGGTTACCGCACATTATAAATTCCAGTCTGTTGTTGTCTGTCCGTTGACAGGAGGCCATGTTTGTCTAGTCTCACCTGCCTAAGATCTGGAACAATGCATGTCTCACTGTGAACCATGTACCATGTAGTCTTTGTTAGCCTACATTCCTAATACTCCCTCAGGCAGGTATCTAGGCT
Source organism: Osmerus mordax (assembly GCF_038355195.1). Taxonomy (NCBI): domain Eukaryota; kingdom Metazoa; phylum Chordata; class Actinopteri; order Osmeriformes; family Osmeridae; genus Osmerus; species Osmerus mordax. The sequence continues at coordinate 18,019,742 of NC_090051.1, read as the reverse complement.
ACATATTTTTCCTCCTCGCTCACAGGCCTTCCATACTCTCCATATATACTGTACGTGCACTGCCCCACCTGCATGGTGTTGAGTCTCTGAAACAGAAACCCACACAATCCCCCAGCGATCCACTTATTTACATAGACACAATGTTTACCACTGTTTTCTCCCCTAGTCAGCGCGGTTGTTCCATGGCAATATGCAAAATGAACACTAGTAGTGTGTCAGCTATACAATATGTAAATCTATAGAATTACACCCTAATATGCACAAGTGTTTGAACTGTGCTGCAGGGCTGGCATCTACAGAACCTCAGGCTGTGGGTCCAAATGTTTTGGTACATTACTAGCTACTGTCTCCCTTCTATATATGTCTACCTGGAACAATATTGTTCGGAAGTAGAAGTGCAGGAAGAACAACTTTGAGCTGTTTAAATATAAAGTAAGATTTCTCAGCAAGGGGGAGCTTGGCTGCAGGCAACAGCATGTCCTTATTTGTACTTAGTTCCTCTAACTGCTCCTCCGCTTCAGACCTGGAGGGACTTCAAGGTTGTTCTGGTTTGTTGCAGCACTAACGCATGGGAATCGGCCCATAGACTGCTCGTTTTGATTATTTTATTGAGAGTTTGGGCAAAAACTGCACATCACAGATATTTCAACAGCCACAATATTATCATATTGTTCAACTACCACAGAACTTAATGTTGTCTTTTGGATTCCAATGGGTTAGTGCTAGGCAAGGGTAGAAATGTGCTGCCCTAAGTGTACTAGACTGGAGTTGATCCCTTTTCCCACAGAGGCTGAAGAAGGCCATGTGGTTGTTGTGTGGAGACAAAGTGCCCTTGGCTGCAGGGGAAACTAGGACACTGCAGGTAAGGAGCTTGGTAGGAAATGTACTCTGTTCTGGAGTTTATCTGGGCTATGTGAGGCTGACTCACCTGGTGTCTCCGCTCTCTGCTGGGGATACACACACTGATACACACACACAGATGGGTCGGTGACGGGCCAGCACCTCCGTCACAGACACTCTCACACTCACACATCTTGAAAAGAAAAGCAGTCCAAGGGTATTTCAAGATGACCAACCAGAGCTGAGATTCCTGTGCCCTACCTAGATTGTAGAAGCTTTTCGCATGGACAGAAAATGGGACTTTCAGTGGAAACATTTAAAGTATTGATTATTGAAAGTTAATTTATGACAAGAAAAGCGGGCAAGATTAGAAAATCAATGAATCAGCATCAACTTCCTCCTTGACTAAAGTGTACAGTAAACGGTGAATTGTCTAACTTTCCCACCATTCAAGTGTGACGTGTGTCTTTGACCTTCATTATTCAAATACATCTACATGTCACAACTCGAAACATGCAGGATGGGTTTTTAAAAGTCAAAATATGAAATCGCGCTCTTATGAGTCTTCTATAGTAGCACAGCCTATGAGAAGAATTCTCCCACATATTTTCTTATGACCATTCTTGAGCTCAAAGAGAGTCTCTCTGCCAGGACACAGCTCTAGTGGATACAAACAATCCTGCCGTTGTCTGTCTCTCGTGTTGGCCCGGGGATTCTTGGTAGTGGAGAGGAGGAGTAGTCAGGCGAGGAGTAGCAGCACTGTCGCGTGTGTAATCAACACCCCGCTCTCTCAGAATCACAGACTGAGAAAATGAGTCCCTCCCACGTCGCCTCCTCTATCCCCACCTCCTCAGTCCTCCCGCCCCTTCCCTCTCATGTAGGCTGCGAGCAGGCTGAGTACAGACCAGTGGCTGGTAGCCTAAGCCGAAGTCAGTCTGCATGTGGATCTATCTCCCCCTCTCTGTTCTCCCTCTCTCTCTCTCTCTCTCTCTCTCTGTTACTACCCATCCCGCATTCATCTCTTGGAGCCATGGGCTTTGATTGGGCATAATGAAGAGAGGGAGACTGAGCCGAGCGTGTTGTGGATGGATCCTAACTAGGTGCTGCTGCTGCTGTTATAAAGGTACAGGTGCGTACTCCCGAGCACTGCACATGCTCCTTCTATGAAAAGTGTTGGGGGGGGGACAAGAAATGTAAAAAAAAAAAAAAGTCTCTCTCTCTTAATTGTCGCTTGCTGTAAAGGGTTTAGCTGTCTAGGTTCAGTGCCTTCGTAGTTGATTGACTCTTTGAAAGCCATGATGTAGAGTGCATACAAAGAGTACACACTTTGGGAGGAAGGGGACTGTGTGGGGCTGAGCAGCGTGTGCTTTGTGGAGCATGAAGGGGACATAGTTGAAGTGGACTGAGCCTGATGCTGCTTGATGTTTTCCAGGTGTCATGGCTCAGGAATGGGGAGAAGAGAACAGGTTCTGATTGGCGTTCATTTCTCTCACAGCATATATAGAGCTCTCTTACTTTCGGTTCTGGAGGATTGTAAACAGGGCTGTTTTTCCTCATAATCTGATGCCAGCTAAGATGGGTTGAGATTGGTATTGTAGTTACAAATCTGATTAGGTTTCAGTTAAGGAGTTCATCTGCTTTATGTTTCTTCTTCTTCTCTGTGTGTCGGTGTGTGTGTGTAAGGCTTTGTGGTTAGACCCATGTATAGAAGTGGGCAAGGTTCCTCTCTGCTCCACTCTAATGCAACCTTAAGTACTCATTATCCATTAACCCAGGCTGGATCTCCCTGCCAAAGTGATAAGAGAGAGAGATAGAAAAGGAGAGAGAGAGTGAGAGAGATATGATGGTGAGTGGACAAACTCACTTACAGAGCAATACACACTGTTAGAATAGCTAATAAACACTAGTACGATACAATGGACTGTTCTGAGAGAGACGAGGCAGGATGAGTAGATGTGGTGAGATGGATGGAGAAGAGACTTCGTACAGACAGACGGATTTGAGTAAGAAGCTGAGGGGAATGGAGGTGACTTGTTACAGCATCGTGACTGTCTGAACCACTTCCTTAACTTGAAATTAGGCTGGATGCACTGGAAGTGAGGACATGCTATGTGTAGGCATATTCAACATCATCTAACAGTGTTGACAGGATGCGGTAAATCTAATTTTCTTCAGCGTGTTAATTATTCATGTTCTCGTTCCACCCCCAAAAAAATAAGTTCCATCCTAAAGTATCGTAGCAGCATTAGAGAGTTTCTGTTCCACTCCCTCCAACCTAGTTTGGTGAGGAGGGAAGCATGGTACTCCGCAACAGCCTTTGAAGACCAAATTAGCCACGAATCCTCTTTCATCTAAAGCATTATAACAACTTTCTTTGAAGATGACTCTTGGGGGGGGGGGGGGGGGGGAGACTTCAGGGAGTGCTGTGTGATCGTGGCTATGGGAAACCTCTCTGTCTCTGATATAGCTGCCCTGCAAGCTAATTAATGATGATCTTCCCCTTGCTGTGGTGGGTTCCACATCCAGGGGACCATATTTAGTCAGTTCAGCAAATGTTATACTGCAAACAGGGCTGATCTCAGGGAGGTGGAGTTCATTGAAACATCTTGAAGAATGTGTGGAATGTCATCTTTCCAGATTACATTTGTATCATTGACACATCAGAAAGGGGGTGATGAGGACTGGAATGACAGCTTGTTACATACATACCAAAATGTTACTGCAATTAGTTCTCCATTCAGGATGTTTCAGCTGCATTGAAGTGCAAAATTCATGCCTCCCACTGGATGTTTATCTTGGTGGCAGAGAAACTGAGTATCTAGACTAAATGGGAGATTCTGTTAAAACGACTGATGATGATGTTTGCAAGGATGTCGAAAAATCTGCCTGGTCATGTGCTTTCAGGAAGTTTGAAAGCAGTTTGGCCAGTGTACCATCTAAGTATGCAAATGTAGTGGATTCTCTCTGGGCACAGCATAGGAAACTGTGAGGGGCTTTTTTTAGACACCTTTGAGGCCTCAGATCGTATCAATGTTATTACTTTCCATGAATTGGCACCATTACCTGTTCTCAATGAGAGAACAAAAAAATAACCGTTGTCACTGAAATTTTAATTATCTTTGATTAAAGTATTAGTATTTAATATTAGTAAAGTAAAGTATTTAATATTTCATGATATAGGCATTGTTTTCTGACAAGCTTTTTTGAACACCGCTGGTATGAAGAATGTTTGTTGCATGGTGGATTTTGTGTGTGGTACTTGAGTAGCTGAGAGACCATAGCTGTGTGGGCTTGTGGGCCAACCCTGAACGACGCAGTTTTGAGAGACTTGGTGGTGGACCCTGACTGCACAGACTGAGTGATTGTTGTCATGTGTATTGAGAATGGAGAATCAGGTGCATGGACAGGAGCCTGAGGGCAGCCGGTCTGCCCGAAGACTGCTGACAGAAGGTCAGGGGTCAACAGGGAACAGTGACAACCCCTCTTGCCCCTCCCCTTCTCTTCACCCTCTTTCGTCAATCTTTGTGGAGTGAAACTTCTTCACTTTAATTTGTTATATTTAGCGACAAATATATTAATATTCTGCTCAAATGAAAACTGGTAAATAGATGTGTGAACTATGTGAATAGTGTGTAAATGATTGCTGTTCTACTTGCTAGGTGGCAGTGGGTGGTAATGATGTTGCTATGGTCTTTTGTTGTCATCAACCAAGCATTTGGGAAACCATCCAAAGCATTTTTACTACCCTGCACATTCTCGTCTTTCTCCTCCTCTTAATCTACCTGCATATCTAGTTGGTCTAGCGACGAGTATGATTGGAACAAGTTTTCTGTTTTTGTTGTCCTCATTTGCTGGTGTAGTGTAGCTGATAGTGTTGAACTTGGTCAAGGTCGCTGCATAGGTTGTCATTGTGTGGGCCTGGCTGTTCTCCATAACAGCAGACATAATCACAGCTGCCTGGTCAAATACACCGAAATCTGACACTGTGTTGACACCCAGCTCACACAAACACACACACACACAGAGTGCTTTAATTCCTCAAGACAGCATGTGGTTTAGTTAACTTGGGCGTCGTACTGACATAGTAGTGGCTGACAGTAGGCAACATAGCAAGCTACATTTTCACAGTAGCCAAAAACATGTATTTCTCTCACAGCTTTATGACATGTTGAGTATGTCACATAGAGTGGTACAGTATGTTGGTCTGGGCAGGCTGGGTTTTCCTGGTTCACGTGTTGTTGTTGTTAGTGGAAACAGACGTGTGATTGAACATGCTGATTCAGGGAAAGTGTCTGGAAGCAGAGATTTCAAGGTGAAGAAGGAGAACATTAATAGCCAGTCAGTGGGAACCATTTATGCATGTGGGCGGTATGTACACACACACACCACACACCCAGACCTGATGGTTAACCAGGAGAGCAACTTGTTTTTCCACCACACACTCATAAGATGGTCCGCTGTGGTCAGTCAGTCTGAAGTGTTCTTCAGGCCATGACAAGTACCCATTAGCCAAACAGACCAGAGACTCTGCTCCTCTCTTAACCAGGGCTGAGTGATGCGAAATACGTCACGTTGTACTCTTTCTCTCTCTTACACACACACACACACACACACACACACACACACACACGTGTCCCCTGGGACCATGTGCTAAAGCACTTTTAAACAAAGGCCTATGGAAAAGCTGTGTGAGGAGCTGTATTCATTTTATCAAAGAGATAATTCATCAGTTGATTCCACACCCACATCTCAAGAAAAAACTTTTAATCTCTCTCTCTCTCTCTCACTCTTTCTCTCGCTCTTTCGCTTTGTATATATATCTCATCGTCTCTCTCCCCCGCCTAGAGGTTTGAGGTATTGGTTGTTGTGAAGGATTGTTGAGCTACTTTCGTTGACAATCTCCAACCAGGAACATCACAAGGTTACGTCCTAGTAATCATTCATCCAGCACAGAGCCAGCCAGACAGTCAGAAGTCAGCCAGCCAGACCTGTAGTCTGTTAATTTAGTCTGTAAAACATGGGCTTTGGTTTTCCCTCTCCTTGTCACACCCTGCCAAGAGCAGAAGCAACAATGTGTTGGCCGCACATTTCGATTTGTATGAGTTGTTCTGATCTCAACGGATGTTCCCTGTGCTTATATACTGTAGAGTATGACACTGAGTTACTGTAACCATCTTACAGAGACAGTAGTTGTCAGGGTGTGATGGGCAGATGTTTAGCCAGATGACAATACATCCAGAAAAACAACATCCAGCCCTAAATTATTGGTACCTGAATCACAATGCATGTCTACATATGATCTAGTGATAATGTAGTTTGTGGTATGTGGATGTCTTGTAAGAATGGGTGTGCCATTTAAGCTTTGAGTAGGAAACATTCCTGAGTGATTTGACAGAGTGTGTGTTTGTGTTCATTGTCATTTAGCAGACAGGTTTAACCAAAGTGAACTGCGGACACGTGCACACACTCATACTAACACACCCATCTGTTGATCCATACTGACCCCGCCGTTTGTGTTCTCCTGTCTTCCTCCAGAGAATTACTCCGTGAGTGGTTCCGAGCCCAAGACAGAGTCTGTAGCCAACCTGCAGCCCCAGGCCTCTCTCACCTCCATCCAGTCCAGCTCCCCAGGGCCCAAGCGCTCAGGGAACACCCTGAAGAAGTGGCTGACCAGCCCTGTGAGGCGCCTCAGTCAGGGCAGCGGTGTCAAGAAGTTCCCAAACAAGCCAAAAACAAAGAGGGAGGACAGACGGAAGAGCATGGACCTGGGACCGCCTGAGCTCACCCTGCAGGACGAGAGTGCAGAGGAGGTAACTACGTCTGAAGTGTCACTGCAGGAGGAGATGCTCCCAGATCTCATGCAGACAGTGTCTTTCCACATTGCTGGTGTGAATGATGCTTTTCTTTATAGGGACATATGGAAATTGGAAGAAAAAAAAGTCCTATGTTTCTTCGTATCTTTTCTTGTTGAGAAGTGTAGCTTTGCTGCTTCAGGGCAGGCCATGCTAGGCTGTGGAATTGAGTGTGTTCATTATCAGTGAATCCCTCCAGTTGCACTGGTTCATGAAACAGGTTTCTTTTGTACTCTCATATGCCCAGTAGAACCCTCAGAGACGAGAGGATCTGTGAAAGAAGCTCTTTGATTCAGCACATTTGATTATTCAGATTTGATTTTCAAATGGAGAACAGAATTGGTTGTTCTGAGTCGCTGGTGTCGAGAGACCTGGGTTCAAAACAAGCCGGGCAATCTGGGTGTGATCGGGGGAACACGCATTTGTTGTGCTGTGATTTCCTGTTCCTGCGCACATGCATATACACACACTCGCTTGTGCGGAATCCCCCCCTCTCCACACACAGACACACTCACAATCATGGTGCCAGTGCGACAAAGAGGCTTTGTGAAGCAGGGCACCCTCTGTGAACCCAGAGACAATGGGCCCCATATCGAATAAGCCTCAGTATGGGGTTTCAATCTCTCTGTAGACCCAGTCACACTCCAAAGAGCTACATCTGCACAGATATGTAACCCCCCCATGGTACACCCTCATCTGATTCCCAGGCTGTGCTGCAGACAGAATCACCTAATGACTCATTAAGAAAACGATAAGTCCATCTCAGTGACCAATGTGAAGACCTCCGCCAATTAGTCTCCCACGGACGTCTTCATCTCCTGCTGTGCTGTCTCTCCTCCAGAGAGGCAGGAAGGAGGGCACGCTCTCCAAGTCCTCGTCCGGGGTGCCGAGCGGAGGGGAGGAGGAGCCGGAGGACGACGCCCACACACCCCTGCCGCCTCCGATGGAGATCATCAAGGACCCCTCTGCCCAGGACGAGAAGGTAGGAGTGGGAGACTGACTGCCATGCCTGCTCTCTCCAGGCCCCTTGTTCCCTTTGACAAACCTTTGTCATTCAGCACAGGCTTTGTAGCAGTGCCACCAACATACCACCTAACACATAATCTACATAATGGTCCTCAAAAGGTAATGCTAGCTTGGGCTTGGTTTCTAGCAGAGAGAAAGAGACTCTTAAAAGCTTCTAAATTACTAATTCTATCTCACACATGGGGCATAAGTGCATACCTGGAAATTGTCAAAAAGAAAAAAACGCAATTTGCTACGCCATAGCTGCTTCAAATGCTTTGTTCCAAAGGGCTTATCTTATCTAACAAGTGCTTTTGTCTCTCCACCTTGCCTCTTTCCCGTTCGCCTCCTCTCTCTTTTCACCCTCTCCATACATCTGTCTCTTTCCCATTCTCTTTTCCCTCCTACCCTTCTTCTCATTCCACCTTGCCTCCTTGATCTTCTCCGTCCTCTCCTCTGTGTTCTCCTCCCTGGTCCCATCCACTAACCCATTCTTCCTCCTAACCCGTGCCTTGCAGTCCTCGGCGTTGCTAAGCGCACGCCAGGCGTCCGCTGAGGTGCCTAGTGCTGCAGAGCTTGTCAGTGCTATTGAGAAACTGGTCAAAACCAAAATGGTGAGTCTGGAACCTGCAGCCTCATGAAGCAATGTGGCTGCGATGCTATGCAATGTTTCACTGCTGATAACGGTGCCATGACAATCTAACCACTAACCACCTCTTCCTCTTTTTTTTCTTTTTTTTTCTTGATCTAAATATCTGTGCGTCGAAACTGCTGTTTCCATCAAGATGATGAACAGTTTTGGCATAAGGGAGCTTTTTGTTGAGATTGTCATCACCTAGAACCTTAGAACAGTTAGTTCTTTGACACTGCACGATATCCAGTAGCGTAGAGGGTCATCCCGTTCCTTTAACACCCCCAGCTGTTGTGTACAGTATGAGCCTGCAGGACCAGCAGACCTGGCCAGAGGAGAGGGAACAGAGATGCTGTTGTAGTGCAGCTCATATGACAGACCCATCATGTGTATACTATCGAGATGCTTTTGGGGTCGTTCACAGAAAAAAAGTGGGCTCGCGTTAATGATTTACAACTCTGTTTATGATTTACGATTCACGTCGGACGATTTCCTACTCTGTTCATGATTTACAGCTACACTCTTTCGCTTTCAGCATTGTTGACGTGGATCCATGAAAATGTACTCATTATGCCGCTTTGAGGATCGTTTCACTATGCAACTTTAGGTGGTAGAATGTATGCGTGTGTCATTGGGATTCTGTTCAAATGGGTGACCCTTTGTGAACGAGTGTGTTTGTGTGTGTTGCCAGCTGTACAGTTCTGACATCCTGTTTTCTGTGCCCCTAATCAGACCCTGGAGCCAGGGAGCTACCCCAGCTTTGCCTCCCTGACCCCCCCAGAGCAGACCCCCACCCAGCCCAGGAACCCCGAGCTGGAACAAAGGGCCAAGGCCATGAGAGGACGCATGTAAGGACACACATGCACACTCACACACACGACAGTAGAAATATCTGAAGGTTAATTAACTGTAGGCTTGCTGTCAGTGGGTGCAACAGTATTTAAACGGAGACATAATGAGCTAGTATGTTGAGTTTAGCTACATCAAACGGCAGCCACAGGCTGGTCCCTTTGTCACCGGCAGCTCTACCTTCACTCACAGGCTTCTGAGGCTGTGTGTGAGAGTTTAGTAAACAGGCTGTTCTCCTCAGGTTTGTCCTCAATGAGCTGATACAGACAGAGAAGGACTACGTGAAGGACCTGGGCATCGTAGTAGAGGTGAGATACTATCAGTGTTCATAACAATCGTCTTTTTTTGTATATACGTATAGTTTCAGACTTGTTCCATCCTTAGTCAATAAACTCATCTCCATGGCTTCATCTAAATGAGAGATTCAAGATTGCTGACTGTGATCTATTTCTGAGTGTTGTGTAATGTTGTCCCCTGGTAGCTGGGTGAAATGTGACCCTGTGTTTCCCAGTGTTTGGAACATATAAATCACCTAGTGTTTGGTTTTGGAAGAGCCGCCTGTGTCCTTGAATCATGCCTATTTGCATAGTGTCCTGCGACATTAATGCTGTCATAGCCAGTCACGAAGAAGCCTCTTACTATTATTAACTAGCTACTATAGTACATGTAAACCCCCACATAATCATCATTAATTACTGGTCCCATGCTCTTCCAGGGGTTCATGAAGAAAATAGAGGAGAAGGGAGTTCCAGAAGACATGAAAGGAAAGGACAAGATTGTGTTTGGGAATATTCACCAGATCTACGACTGGCACAGAGAGTATGTTGCTTCCTGTTTGATTAATTGATTGAGTGGTTAATTAATTGTCCCACAGGGAGAGTCTTAGCCCATGGATCAAAAGTATTGTAAGTACTGATGCTGGATCATGTCTGTCTGCAGTTTCTTTGTTGGGGAGTTGGAAAAATGTCTTGAAGACAATGAGCACCTGCCGGAGCTCTTCATTAAACACGTACGTGACTGAAAGTAATCAAAGCATGATGCAAATTGTAAATGATTATTAGGATGAAAGATCAGCATACCGTGCCATTAATTGGTTGAATGATGTACCTGTTTCCAGGAGAGGCGCCTCTACATGTATGTTGTCTACTGTCAGAACAAGCCCAAGTCGGAGTTCATTGTAGCAGAGTACGACACATTCTTTGTGGTGAGTCACACTATGCAGTGTTGGGACATGTGGCTCCACTAGCAACTCTGTGGCATTCGGGTGATGAGTCCATGGTGTTCTGTTTTTCCATGTGGTCTACAGGGCATACAACAGGAAATTGCATCACGCCTAGGCATCAGTGACTTCCTGATCAAACCCATCCAGAGAATTACAAAGTACCAGCTTCTTCTAAAGGTGGGATCAACAAGGGGCATGTCCTCCCAAACACAGTCTTGTGTACACCACATACAGTACATGGTATGATAGAATGGCCCTTTTGAACCCAGAACTCTTGATTTTTTCTCTTCAGGACTTTCTAAAGTACAGTTCCAAGGCTGGAATAGACTGCCAAGAAATTGAGGTAGTATAACGTTAATAATGACCTTTCCATCCTGTCTGTTAATTTATGCACTATTCAATAAATGTTTTCCACATTGACAGTATGCTGACAGTTCTCAAGCAGCGCTGTTTTGTTTTACAGAAAGCGGTGAATCTGATGTCCCAGGTCCCAAAACTTTGCAACGACATGATGAACTTGGGCCGATTACAAGGCTACGAGGTACAGGCACATTACTTTCTCATTTTTAGTGAGTAGGACATGAACTGTTGAAGTAGGCTTTTGGCTTTGATTCCTAGATATGCATCAGTTGTTATTGTGGCCAGTTGATTCTCCCTACTAAAGAATATTCAGGCTACAGAATCTTTACCATACCATCTTTACCATTGCTGATTTTCCATTGTTTGTTTTCCCTCCTGCATAGTATAGCCACTCAAGCTACAGTATATGAAATCAACAGTATGTGGCCTACAACATAAGGTTCTCCTTGCAGTTGCTGAGAAAATTAAAGACCTATATTTGCCGACAGCCTGGTCAGAGATACAGTGCTCTGCTGTTAGGTTAACAAACTGGTGCTGAGAGAAGGAGCCGACACAGTGTAATGTCTGGGTGTTGACAGACAAAGATGACTGTGATAAAAACTGACATATGCTCTAGTGTTGAAAGACAAACCAGTAATGCCATGTTTGGGGACAATGTATGCCTTATCCAAAATGAAGGTTTCAACCTTGGGCAGAACCTTAGTGTAGAATCACAGTATCATCTGTGACAGACACAGGTTCCCAGTTATGTTATTTCCAACTAGTGAACTGTAGAATTGTTTCTTTCCTCTTGCATGTGATAGTTCAAATGCTAACAACCCTGAATCATGTACTTTGCCCTGTGTCTTACTGATACTGCTGTAATCTCAATGGGGCAGAGTTTACCTCAAGGTCTCCAGTACTGTAATCGTTGTGATAGTGTATTGTTAATGTAGGACTGTTTTTTTGGTATTAGTAAGCCTTAAGGAATGTCATATGATACCTGCTTATCCCTCTCTCTCTCTCTCTCTCTGTGTCTGCCACTCTCTCCTTCTGTCTCTCTACCAGGGGAAGCTGACGAGCCAGGGCAAGCTGCTGCAGCAGGAGACCTTCTATGTGACGGAGCAGGATACGGGCGTCCTGTCCCGCAGTAAAGAACGACGCGTCTTCCTCTTTGAGCAGATCGTCATCTTCAGTGAGCTCCTGAGGAAAGGCTCGTCCACCCCGGGCTACCAGTTCAAAAAGAGCATCAAGGTTGGTCCCCCTCCAGAGCCACCTGATGGAGCTGTCAGCACAGTCCTGTTGGTGCTGTCATAAAATACCCAAATAACTGTGTGTGTGTGTGTGTGTGTGTGTGTGTGTGTGTGTGTGTGTGTGTGTGTGTGTGTGTGTGTGTGTGTGTGTGTGTGTGTGTGTGTGTGTGAGCAGGTGAGCTTCCTAAGCCTGGAGGAAAACGTAGATAACGACCCATGTAAGTTCATCATGTCCTGCCGTGGGTCATCCGAGCGTTTCACGCTGCAGGCAGCCAACCTGGAGATCAAGCAAGTGTGGGTGCAGCACATCAACACAGTGCTGGATGCCCAGAGTAACTTCCTTTCCGGTGAGACAACGGCGAGTTTGATCAAACTGATTAAGAACCTCTTTCAACAGTGTAGTTACTCATCCATGTTTGTATGTTTTTGGAATTGATTGTTTTGGAAAGACGGATCCGTGTTTTAGACTGAGACACACCGCATGTACTTCCTGTTGCCATGTGATTGCCATTCCCAATGCTATAGGAACACGTACGCCTTCGAGGAGACTTCCGATCGCTCACGTGCGTGTGCCTCTCTCCACAGCCCTGCAGTCTCCTATAGAGTATCAGAAGGAGAAGGGGGGGTCCCACTCCCTGACCAGGAACGCGTCAGGCAGCAGCCGTCCCTCCCAGGACAAAAGTCGACCCCACTCCTCCTCCTCAGTAGGGGCAGAGAAGCCGCCCCTCACCGGGCGCACCTCCACCCCTCTGAAGATATCTACCTCCAATGGAAGCTCTTGCTTTGATTCCACTAGGGTGAGTCCACTTGTCTGTCCATCGGACCACTAGTGAAACCCTGCCCAGCCTAGTCCAGCGTAGTCCTGCCTAGTGTAGTCCCACACTAATGAGGGAGCCTCTCCTCTCTAACAGAGGACTGTAGCAGTGCAGATTTGGGAGGTTGGGGCTGCAGGTGAGAACCAGGCTATTCTTAGCTCTGTCGATGCCCTACTTTCTCTGCATATATACAGGGAGGCTTAGTTTTTGACTGAAAACTCAAAAGCAAAAGTTAGGCCTTGATTGCTGACGCGTTGCCAAATTTACAAAATGTGTTCTCCCCTGTGTTTTGAAACCTGCATCTACATCTCCTCCTCCCCTCCCATCCTTCTCCTGTTCCCCCTCAGCAGCATACAGACGGCGTGGGTTGTAACGGCATGTCCTCCACCATGATGGTCACGCAGGACTACAGTGCACTGAAGGAGAACGAGATCTGCGTCATCCAGGGAGAGACCGTTCAGATCCTAGCAACCAATCAGCAGAACATGTACCTGGTCTACCGCCCTGCAAACATCCAATCACCGGCCGCCGAGGGATGGGTCCCTGGTCACATCTTGGGCCCGGCCACTAAAACTCTGAAAGATAGTGCTGCAGACGCAAGCATCAAGTAAGTGCCCCTCTGCCCGGCCCTCACTGCAGAGCTCTGATTGGATGATAAAGATGTCAGTCTCTGCTTTTTGAGTTCGCTAATCCCAATCCCCCAATCCCCCAAAACCTCCACCCCCCACCCCCCCACCCTATCTGGGAACTAACTGGGAAATGTCGGACAACCAGGGCAAGTCTTGTACTGTTCCCCTTTTTTGTTGATGTATGTTTAAAAGCTTGCTGATTCATTCTCTAAAAAAAGAGTTCAAGGACTTAATAGAATGTGCTTCATGTAGAGAAAATGCAGTGAGAAACTTACATCCATGTGGAACTGACTGGTCTGGACTATTATTTCTGTTCCTAACACTCGTTATTTTCTTTTTCTTTTACACATTTTGAAAAGAAAATGGCCTTTTGATGGACTTAGGCCTGTTTCTCCAAATGGAGAAAGTTTATGTTATTGTCTATGGCAATTTGTACAGATTGTGTTATTCTTGTTTTCTTTTGATTTTCTTTTTGAAAGTTTAATTTGATCTTTCATTTGATTTGGCGATATCAGACATGTTGGCAGTTTACTGTAAAAAGTTAATTTGGTTTGTTTACTGATACTCGTTCCAGTACATTCCTGTATAAAGTCTTTTGCACTATTTAAGAGAATCCATATTAAATGAAGTCAGGTTGTGCAATATAATTGATTAGTCACAATGTTCAGCATTTTACTGGTAGTGTAACTAATCATTTAAAATGTATTTTAAATATGTAAAATAAACTTTTGACATGAGCATGTCTTAGCAAGGCAACTTAAGTTGAACTTGTTTTTTTGCATTAGGAAGAACATCCGTGATATTATTAATACTAGTAAATATTACAGCTGCAGTCCAACTGCACCTCCTATATGATCTTTATTGAGCAGCCTTAGACCTAGACTCCATTCTTATCTCACATTGAGCATAAAATTATAGAGAATTCAATCCAACCAATACTTTTTTATTGTTGATTTCTACTTGTAAATCTCTCTATGAAGTTTCATTGTGGCTTGCTCATTCATTCCCTCCAGTGATGGACCATTTCTAGATTGTGAGATTGATTAAAGGTGATCATTCTTCTTATGCAGATCTCATGGTGGTTTATCAGCTCCAGTAGTTGCAGTGGGGTTGGGTATGCCCGCGCCAAAAACAAACACCACTTGGGCTTCATCCCGGCACACACGACTGACCCGACATACAAACACCAGTTTGTGCACTTTATCTATGATTTAGTTTGGTTTCTTATTTTTGTTGTAGGCTGATGAAATAGAATTTTGTTTTATTTCTCTACTAACCATACTGGTCCTTGATAAAGCCAATTTGTGTACAAAGCAGTTTGGTTGAATATGCATTAAACTGAAGTGATGTAGGGCCAATAAATGTGTACGGTCAGTACAAAAACGATGCTGCTTTGACACAAATGGTCTGTCCACCATGGTGTAAGAAGAAAAAAAGTGTATTGTAGCATATGAAACAGTTGAGCATTTATTTCCCTCGTGTTTGTGAATTGGTAATACAAAGCTATACAGAATCTGACTAAATGTGTCTAAAATGTTTGTTACAGTGGAGGTTTACCACAGGGTTTATTTGAGCTTTTTCCCACGTTAGTTAGTTCCTTCTTCTTTCTTCTAATAAAGTTGAGCTGCCCCTTCTTTTTCTCCACTGTCCTCGCAAAAAGCTTGGATTTGATTGGTCAATGTTTTGGCACAACAGGAAATCTCTTTCGTGGAACACCCTGCGCTCCAGAAAGCGGGCAGAGAAGGATAGCTCTGGGGTCAAAGGTGACGCCAAGCTAGAGAACGGACTCCGTAAGCCCAAGGAGATCCTCAGCACCAGCAAGGTGACGGTCAAAGTGAGTAACAGGTGGCGCAGAGTGACAATGTCACACGCGCCCCTGCCACTCCCTCACCTGTGTGTCAACCTGCGATGCTGAAGCACAAAGATAATCCACCTCTAACTGCAACTGCACTAGCCACTGTTTGGTTTACCCTTCCTTTATGCATCCGAAAATGAACATATTATTTTGGTGAATTTATTAATCTTCCCTAAAGCATGCCACTAATTAGTAGCAAGAAATGACTGTGGAGTTTTGTTTCAGTTTTAAGTCCGTCCGTCCCCCGTCCGTCCCCCCATTCTCCCCTACTTTACCTATTTACTAGAACTACTAAGTTGCTTTGGTTAAACTAACAATATCTTTGTGTAAATGTCTATTGACTTTGCTTAAGGACAACTCATGCTGCAACTTACTATAATAAACCACAAATAAAGATATCATATAAGTAATATAAATACTACAATAAAAACAGACAAATTCATAATCAAGTATAATTTCAATAATATATTATTTGTAAATTATTTGAATTTAAGCTTTAATTGAAGGTTAAGTCAAGATAATATTGGTGTTTATTATTTTGAATTATTATTATTATTATTACTTTGTGTTGGTGCATCATAACAAACACAGTAAACTAGGCCTATTGGTGAAGTGATATTAGGAAAACGGTCCAACCTGCAAGATCTACTCAGAGAAATCACTCCATACTTACGGGATCTCACTGCACATGCCAATACTTTCAAGAACCATTTGCAGTATGCTTTGTACTGTGCGTTTCTCAGTTGTTGTTGTGTGAATCTAAACCACTTATCATTTCAAGCATGTCAATCATCTGTTTATTTGGCTCGATGTGTTCCCCATGTTGTGCTCTACCTCTTTTAGACCAGGTCATTACATTACATATTACGTAACTTTACATTAGGCAATAAAATAGGTTTGTAGCCTATATATCGATATATTTACCTGTGTTGAGCTAATTGTATGTACAGTAATGTTACTTTCTGGTCTTGCGCATACAGAATTGTGTATTACCAAATATTCCATGCTTATCACTGTCTATTGATGTCTTTCATAATGATTGGTTGGTGACTCGTCCTACCCACAACCCTCTCCACACACCGCTAAACTTGGCTTGGCAGCCATGTTGGGGCTGGGCTGTGCTGTCCTCTCTAACTCTGCCTTCTCTCATCCCCCATCACAGGAGTCTCACACCTCAGAGGAGTCTGATTGTGATGATGATCTAGAGCCCAAACCTAGCATGGAGGTAGTACTGCTCAGCTCTGTCCTGCTGCATGTTGCCCTGTCGGGACTTTTTAATCTGTGCGATTCGGAGAGAATTGTAGATCCTTGACTCTGGTCTAGGGGAGCTGGATTAAATCAGAGTTTAGCCATTATAAATAGAGCAGAGGTTTCAGCCTATTCCTCCCAATATCACTTGTCTGCTATACACATTCTCACAGGCAACTTGTGAGCACACTAATTCATGTCATTTTGTAAGGCTAATGTCTTCATCAGTTCATTCTGCAATAAGGAAGTTCATGTATGTCAAATGAGGATTCAAATACACTATGGTTGAAACACACGCTTCCCCATGTTGCTTATTATGTGGTTTGCTGCTCTTACCTGATCCGCTTTCAATCAAAGCAACACTGCCACCTAGTGGCTTTCCCTCGCTAAATGGGAATATGTTTCTAAAAGGGAAGGTTTGGACTATTTCACTCTAACATTATTAAAACTGAGACATTCAAATTAATTATGACTTACTGATTTCCATACGTTTAAATTTCCATTGCAGTTACTGAATCCAAATTTCATACAAGAAGGTAAGATAAAAACATATTACAGAAAAATAAATGAAGCTTTTCAACATTTGGTTCTCCAACCTAAAACATAAGGGTCTGTGTAGCTGAACTATATGTGTAACTTTGGTTCCAAGTGGCTCCTGAGTTCCTGATCTCTCTAGCTGATGTAACATGTGCCTTTGGAGAGACTGTGGTGTTGTGCTGTAAGGTCTGTGGGCGTCCCAAACCCAACATCACTCTGAAAGGACCCGATCAGAACCCTGTGGTCAACAGTAGCCGCTTCACCATAAACATCCGGTAAACTGGAAGTGTGTGTGTGTGCGTGCTTGTATGTGTGTGCAGGGATAGAGTAGATGTTGTCTGAGACCTCGGTAGCGCAGGAAGTAAGATCAAAGCAGTATGAGCAAGACAATTAGTCGGTCCCAGAGAGACTTATTAGCTTCCTGTCTGCTTGACAGATCCATTACTGTAGAACAGAACGGTGTGTGCACACACCACCCAATTATTACTCTTCCTCCGTCTGGTCTCCAGGGATACAGGTGACATCCTGTTAAAGATCTGTAACCTGATGCCTCAGGACACGGGCATCTATACCTGCGTTGCCGTTAACGACCACGGCTCGGCCTCCTCTTCGGCCTCCATTAAAGTGCAAGGTGAGGGGGAGGGATGCGAGGGCCCCCAAGGCTACACAAGCCCTAGCAGCACGTCTGAGTGGGACTGATGTGTTCCTCTCGCACGGCAGGCATCCCAGCAGCCCCTGCGCGGCCAGTGGCGCAGCAGGCCAGCAGCACAGCGGTGATCGTCCACTGGCTCCCCCCAGCCAGCTCAGCCAACTGTGCCGTTTCCAGTTACACTGTGGAGTACCGACAGGAAGGTAGGCTCGTCTCACGGACTGTCATCCGCTGGAGCTGTCGCATCAACTCTACACCAGACATCATATTTTCAGCTATACATTAAAACCGTGAATCACTTGCAGTGGATTCAAACTCGGTCACCAGCGGTGTATCCAGGTCGAAAAGTCTGACACAGGCACAGTATATGTTAATGTTCTGATGACACCCCCCCCCCCTCCCCCGCGTCTCTGCAGACTCGCTGATGTGGCAGCAGTCAGTGGTGTCCACAGCAGATGTGTGTGTGAAGATTGAGGAACTTATCCCTGGGGGGCACTACCAGTTCAGGGTCAGCGCCAGTAATCCCTGGGGGGTCAGTCCACCCAGCGAGCCGTCCAACATGGTGACCCTGCCCAGTGGGAGTGAGTGACACACACACCAACACGTTCATTGCAGGCTCCAGTCTTTGTCATTAATACACTAGTACATTAAACATTTTGGTAACATTTTATTGATGTACCAATAACAGTAGAATATTTCACTGTCTCTGGATTAAGATTCTACTTACGACGGCACAAGTATCCAGTGGAAAGACAACTTCGAATCAACGTTCTCTGAAATTTGTGAGATTGGACGGTAATGTTCTCTTGATCTCATGTCTATCGTTTCTCTTCCCTCTCTAAACAGCTGTATGTCTCTCTTTTTCTCTCTTACTTACACACACACCCACTGAGCTCACTAATTCTCCATTCTTATCTTCCCATCATGCAGAGGCAGGTTCTCAGTGGTGAGGAAGTGTCTCAACAAGACCACAAAGAAGGAGGTAAGTGGTTTATTCATGAGCGTGTTGATTGATCTCTTATGTTTGACAAAACGGAAAAAGCTAAATGAACACACTTCATGTCAACTGTTGTGTGTTCCTGCAGGTTGCCGTGAAGTTTGTCAGTAAGAAGATGCAGAAGAAGGAACAGGTGGCCCACGAGGCAGACATCCTCCGTCACGTTCAACACCATCAGCTAGTGGCTCTGCTTGACACTTACGAGACACCATCCTCCCTCATGCTAGTGCTAGAGCTGTAAGGAACTCTGATGGAATGAATATGCCATACGTACACAGTGGCACACTATTCTTTAGTGATGTTGGTGTGTGTGTTTCTCAAGGCTTGAGGATGGGAGGTTGCTGGACTACCTGGTGGCCCATGATGAGCTGATGGAGGAGAAAGTGGCGTTTTTCGTCAAGGAGACGCTCGAGGCTCTCCAGCACCTCCACACCTGCAAAGTGGCACACCTGGATCTGAAGGTGAACAATACTTTTGCACTCTACAATCTTTCCTTCCTCGCTTTATCTTACCTGAATAAGACCCATTCACTAAGACTTTGCACTCGTGTGTTCCACCCTGAACAGCCGGAGAACCTCCTTGTGGACCTTCATGTTCCTGTTCCCTGCGTCAAGCTGGTGGATTTTGGGGACGCCGTCCAGGTCTCTGCTCATCGCTACGTCCACCTGCTCCTGGGGAACCCTGAGTTTGCTGCCCCCGAGCTGATCCAGGGCACGCCCGTCTCCCTGACGACAGACGTGTGGAGTGCAGGGGTGCTGGCCTACGTCATGCTGAGCGGTGTTTCACCCTTCTTGGACGAGAGCTTGGAGGAGACCTGTGTCAACATCTGCCGGCTGGACTTCTGCTTCCCTGAGGAATATTTCAAGGGTGTGAGCCAGGCAGCCAGAGACTTCATCAGCTCCACGTTGCAGCAAGACCCGAGGAAACGCCCCAGTGCCACTTCCTGCCTGCAGCATCCCTGGGTGGGGGCGCACAGCGGCGACTACTCCAAGACCCCTCTGGACACGGGCCGCCTGGCCTCGTTTATAGACAGACGCAGACAGTTGCATGACGTCCGGCCTGTCACCAACATTAAAGGCCTGGTAACCAGCAGTATGGGACACACGCTTTAAGAGGATCTCAATGCCTACCCTAATACAGGTGTGGTCTTGAGGCACACAAATCCAGATCAGGGATGCTAGCTAGTTAGCATCTCAGTAGCCTTCTCACTCATTCACTTTGCCTGCAATACGACATAAAGCCACAGTCTGGAGTCTAGTTTTTCCACACATCTGAAGTGTCTAACAACACAGCACTGACCTACCTTGACAAAGGCTCGAGAGAGACTTTCTGAAGTCTGTCTCTCAATTGTGTCCGACTATTATGAATGCCAACGTTTAAAAATAATTGTTAGGTAACGTTCAAAGAAAGTTCCATGAAGAACTTAGCGTAACTGTTGAATGTAATTTATTGTTGAATGTGGTCAACTCTTGAAGTTCTATAGTTTGTGACATTATCAGCAAGATCACTTAAAATATGCATCGATTGTGCATCATCTGTAGATAAGCTGTGACTGCTATTTTTCAAAGGTTTCAGAGTGTAAATTGAAGATAAATTGATAACCTTTTCACCCTAAGATTTAGTAGTGTGCACTCAGGACATAATGTCATGATTGAATCCCTCATCCATAAATGTATATCCTCTCTTTTCCATTAATTTAATAATTGGAATCTGTTGCACCTCAGACTAGTACAGTTCAGTAGCCATCACACAGTAGTCTAGAAACGGAAAACCCCAGGCCTTAAACAAGCAGTCATTGTTTGATGTCAACTATAATTTATTAATTTATTCATATTATGTAATGAGTATGAGTGTCTTTTCCACAACACAGTTGTTTTTAACGTGTAAACCAAACACTAGTTGTCCATCTGCCAGTGGACTAATATGTTTGGCCATCATTTATTGGGTGCAGAAGACATTCTGTGTATTACATTTGGATCACAGACCGACAACCAATGAAATGTCACCACCACTTTGAAGTGTGTTAGTCAAATTTATTTAGCTTATTCAGCCTTAATTGTATTTACCCGTAGGCCAAGATTCAGGAAGTGGATGGTGTACATGGTGTATACCGTATCACCAAACCTAAGTATGCTAGCTAGCTATGTGGTGTAATCCAACTTCAAACCCAGTTCAGTTGAACATATCGCTGGCCTTTCATTAGTTTCGCTCAATGTCATTGTGACTAGATGCCACCTACCTGACATGTAAATGCTTGTAATTATATTAACTACCGCAGCAGCATTGTTCATTACATTAGCAGACATTGTATCACACGTATCACAAAATTGTATAAAATGCCTAGCATCTTTTCTTACTCCATGTGGGCTGTTTGTTACTGAATGTTTACGAATAAAAAGTGCTTGTTTCTAGAAAACCTTGGTCTGTAGTTGTCTCTTTAAAAGTGTAAGGGATTTTTGCCTTCATTGCTTCAAACGCACGATACTTCTTTCAACAGTAAACTTTCAAATAGCTAGCAGCCTGGCACATCTGTCAGGCACGTAAACTACTAATCCCACTATGCATTGCGCTACATCGGCGCACATATTATACGGAAGAAGGGAGTTTTGGGAGAAACGTGATTTCAATCGGCTTGCAATAATGGATAGCATTTGCCTCGAAAGTTTAATTTTGAAGCTGCATGATGTTCAAGCAGTAAAATTTGGCGAATACAAACTGAAGAGTGGAATGATGACTCCGATCTATATTGATCTTCGAGTAATAGTTTCACACCCATCTCTCATGAATCAGGTACATCTAAATCTTGTACAGCTAAACACGTGTTCCCTGTACGAGGTATGCGACGATGTTTGGTTTTTCACCAACAACAGATTAACGCAGTGACGCAGCTAACAAGTTATTGTGTTTGACTTGTAGGTGTCAACAGTTATTTATCAACGTGCAAAGGCTGAAGAGCTGGAATATAACTCCGTTTGTGGTGTACCTTACACGGCTCTACCCCTAGCAACAATCATTTGTTCCCGACATGAACTCCCCATGCTCATTCGGCGTAAAGAAGCAAAGGACTATGGTGGGATTTCATGACTTTTGGAATGTATTGTTTCTTTTTGGCTATGCTGTTCTGATGCAGAGCAGCATTAATTCCCAGCCCACCGTCCGTTTCATAGTATAGTATAATTTAGTTTTGGGGCATATTTAAGGCATCAAAGACTGTGAACTGTGTTTCCTTACCATTCATGCCTAACTTTGTTATCTTTCTGGCTGTGATGCTGTAGAGCAGCATTAATGCATAGCCCACCGTTTCATAGTGTAGTATAATTTAGTTTTGGGGCATATATAAGGCATCAAAGACTGAACTGTGTTTCCTTTCATGCCTAACTTTCTGTTATGTTCCATGCTACCCGTGTTCTGTCATGTTCTGTTGTCAGGAACCAAGCGGATGGTTGAAGGAACCATCCATCCTGGGGACACCTGCCTGATCATCGAGGATGTGGTAACTACTGGCAGCAGTATCCTGGAGACGGCTGTGGTGCTTCAGAAGGAGGGCTTAAAAGTCACAGATGCCATCGTCCTGATGGACCGGGATCAGGGGGGTATTGACATGCTAGGGTCAGAGGGCATCACACTCCACCCCGTCATCTCCATGGCCAAACTCGTCAACGTCCTGCTCAAGGCGGAACGCATCGACACCGACACCGCCCAGAGGGTCCGCAAATTCATCCAGGAGAACAACGTCTTTACGTCTGCCCGAGGGAAGAACGGATCCAGTGGGAATGGCTCGCCTGCCACTAAAAAGCCCTGTATGAAGGAGGCGGAGATGAGTTACGGGACACGGGCCCAGCTCCCACACACGCACCCCGTGGCCGCTCGGCTCCTGAAGGTGATGGAGGAGAAGAAGAGCAACCTGTGTGTGTCTGCGGACGTGATGAAATGTGAGGAGCTGCTGTTGCTGGCTGACTCCCTGGGCCCATTCATCTGCCTCCTGAAGACCCATGTAGACATCCTGCAGGACTTTACCCCTGCGTTCTGCCAGTCACTGACGGAACTGGCCACCAAACACAACTTCCTCATCTTCGAGGACCGCAAGTTTGCCGACATTGGCAACACTGTCAAACATCAATACGAAGGTGCGTAGGCTGAAAGTGGAGGAATTGAGATTTCTGTTCAATAAAGGCACGTTGAAAGCTATGAAATGTAACGAAAGGATGTGTCACAGGTGGGCTGTATCAGATCTCCTCGTGGTCGAACATGGTGAACGCCCATGCTGTGCCGGGACCTGGTGTGGTGAGGGGACTGAGCGAGGTGGGCCGGCCTCTAGAGCGGGGCTGCCTCCTCATAGCTGAGATGAGCTCTCAGGGTTCCCTAGCAACGGGAGACTACACCCAGGCAGTGGTAAGATGGCTGCTTGTCACATGGCTCTGAATGTAGCAGAGGTGTTTTGATGACCTTCCCATCAGTGTGGGTGATTTACCTGACCCTCAGGTCTGCATTCATGCAGAGGGTTTATGATCCACAGTCGGTCTGACAGCCAATTGTGTATTGCCACAACAACAATGTGTCAATGTTATGTTGGTACAACTGGGGCTGCTTGGCACTGCATTAGAACTCAAAGTCAAGGACACATTCTTAAATTATGTGGGCTATGCAAGAAAGAGATTTTCAATGTCTTTGGTCACATGAGTGCAGGATGGTTTTTCTTTGTATACTTCAATCCTTCTCAATGTGATATTGGAACACAAATTTTACTTTAGCGAGATTACTTGTACTTCAGGGAGACCTGTTTTATTTAATTTCAAGGGGGAATTAGGTTTACTAAAATATCATGTGGAGGTCTGATGGCTGAGCGGTTAGGGAATCGGGCTAGTAATCATAAGGTTGCCGGTTCGATTCCGGCTGTGAAAATGACATTGTGTCCTTGGGCAAGGCACTTCACCCTACTTGCCTCGGGGGAATGTCCCTGTACTTACTGTAAGTCGCTCTGGATAAGAGCGTCTGCTAAATGTAAAATGTAAATGTCAATCTACCGGATTAGTGCACTGATTAGTAAACTCAAATACATTTCTCATAAGGGTTTTTGTTCTATGCCTGCAGGTGAAGATGGCAGAGGACCACTCTGAGTTTGTGTTTGGTTTCATCTGTGGGTCCAAGATCAGCCAGAAGCCAGAGTTCCTCCACTTGACCCCTGGAGTCCAGATGCAGTCAGGAGGTAGGTGTCCTTTAGCTAAAGTAGGTCATAGGTCCTGTGTGCCACAAGGTGGTGCTATTCTCAAAGACATGAACACCAGACACCTTATCAGTTTTAGGTTCCTCCATTAGTAATGTCTTTGTTTGTGCTGCTTTTCAGGTGACAGTCTGGGCCAGCAGTACACCAGTCCTGAGGATGTGATTCTGAAAAAGGGCTCTGATGTCATCATCGTGGGACGGGGTGTACTGGGTTCCCCTGACAGGAGGAAGGCTGCTGAGGAGTACAGAAAATCAGGATGGGATGCCTATACCAAGAGGCTGACTTCTGTTACCCATTAAAAAACAGGAAGGACATTATTTAGGGGTTTGTTCAGAAGGGTGAAATTTTACAGAAATTAAAAATTGAATTTGTGAAAGATTCTATACATTAAAAATACAGAATTAAGTAGCATCGGGTGATGTGAACATTTCACTTTCATGAAGGCACTCTTGCTGAATGTCCAATCTGCTATCCAGACACACCTGTAGACTTTATTTAGACTTTTTTTTTCAGTATTAAAAACCTTACTCTGTAGCTGTTTTGTCTCAAAAAGCAGTTGTTGGTGGTTTGTTTTGGGGTAGATGTGTTAATGTGAATCCATGTGACAATTACCATTCCATCCTAATCAGCTGGAACACCTGTTGGGGTCTTTTGCTGCTAGCTTTCCAACTCTACTGAGAATCCTGCCACTAAAGGCCTAAAGAGCAGAATGGTGATTGCATTATTATTTTATTTTTTTACTTTTTACATCCTTTTATGTCTACACAAGACTTGCGTGTAAAAGATGGCCAAAGCTGGAATATTAGGATGGAGGTTTAATGTCGACAAATTGATATTTTCCGTCCATATTTTCTTTCTGGTGGCAATAAGATTAAGGGTATTTCACCATGATCTTCGTGTTAGATTGACTTGTGTTCCTTTAATGATTTGTAAAAGATTGGTGTACAATGGTTGTACAGTGAATTCTATAAATAAAGTCTCTGGTTTTTTATGTACTAACCTACTTATTTCAAGTTCAGTAATCAGCGAGTTGTTCAGGCTCAAAATGAACATGCAAGTTATGTTGAAAATGATTTCACTGTGCCATTAACAGTTAAGGTTGTGACCTATTTGCAAGACATGATATATAACACGCATAATATAACATATACACGCATAAAAGTGTAAGGAGATTGACTTCCTCTATACCTACCTACAAAAATAAATGTCACCTACAAAGACCACTTCTGGTTCCTGAGCACTAAGGCTTGGAGCTTTTGCCATCTCGTCGATTCAAGGTAGGACGAGGCATAGTTGGTTTGCATAGAGTGTGTCAGAGAAAGAGAGACGTTGTGATAATGGAGAGGCGCGAGCTAATCTACTTTTGCACCTCCCACCTCTGACCCTTGAGTCAATATTGGATCAGAGCAACGCACCGTGCGACAGGTGTCCACAGACAGAGGGGGAGGATGGTCTCTTTTGGAACCAATCAAAAAAAAAAGAGAGAGAGTAAAGATAGAGAGAGATCGGAGATAAATGGAAGGATGGCTTTCCGCGGCACAGGTATATAAAGACCTACCTGTCACTGGCCACGCACATTCTGTCTCACTTCAAGGTGGGCCCCATCGTGCAGTGCCCAGGTGTGACCATAGGCTAACTTTTAGCGCGATAAACACCTGGTCCTGGCCTGACTGGATAGCTATTGTGGTAAGTTTATTTTGGAAAGACTGAACGAAGTTGTGGATTGACTTATTATTGATTCTTTAATACACATTTCGTTGATATTAATCTTTCTATTGTTTGTCAAGGTGTTTCGATGGAGCCATGGATGGAGCGCTTCTTGGTATGGCGTTGACAATGATTCCTCCTGACTGGATCATCATATTTGGAATGTTTTAAAATGTTTTCTCTGTATTTGCCTCACGTTGAGCCACACGCACAATACCTGAAGATGAAGTTTTGTTCGTTCGGCTCGCGTTAAGCAGGTACAGGTTTTCTGCAGAGAAAGAAGAGTTCCGTTGTATGAGAAGAAGTGCTTGGCTATGTGACAGCTGTCGCTGATAAATGATAATTTGGCAGCTTTGATTGAAAGTTGGGCTACAGCAATAAGGCTGCGTACTACTACTGCATAAGTTCGATAATTGATTTAGGTCCCACTTTCAACGGATGCTCTTTTAATGGACGCTTTTCGTGTAAGCTGATGAGGACATGATAAACAATGGCTTCTGAACATGACAATGTCCTCAAGGGTTGGAAAACGTTAAAGGACACGTTTGACTTGACTGTTCACTAAAGGTATTACATAGCTTTAAGAATTGACCAAATATTTATACTCAAGCATTAAAAGTATGCATGATATCCAGTATGCCTGTGTCTTTTACCATATTAGTAGGAAGCTACTGTAGTACTCTGAAAGCCTCCACTACAAGCTAAGTTGTTTGTACAGTAATGATGCATAGGCCTACCTATTCAGGATCACATAGGACGATGAAGTTGGTGGAGAAGAGAAGATGACGTTGATGCTGTACGTTTGTTCATCTAACGTCCAGGCCTCTTTCCAGCTCATGTCTTCATGGATCCTGCCTTTTAGTTGAACTAATATGCTACCCCTAATCAAGTTACATTCGATTTTCCCATTGGGACATATGGATGAAAATGAATTTGCCATGAAGGCCTTTCATTAGAGTGTACTGTACGTCACTCAGCGCACCAGAGAAAGGGAACCTGGTCCTAATTGAAGTGTAGTTAACAATTAACCAACACCAACCCCTTCCAGACCATATATCTGATATGACCCAGCTGCCGTGAGAACCTTTCGTTGTCCCCAACAACAAATGCATCAGTTACTTAGCTAAGCAGTGTTCACATTTGTACCAAAATACACATTTGAGTTGATGTGTACACATGACAGCCCCATTTTAGTCAGGCACAAGACACATTTATTTATATTTGAATTTTCCTTGCTGAACATGGCAAGCACTATCCCTTCTGATGAGTGTTTAACATTAAGACATCTGAAATGGATATTCATGAGATTACATTCTAAACTGGTAGCTCAGGTGCTCCAACACACATATGCTAGAATGTGCTTTTTATGAACCAGTACGCAGTGCATAAGGGAAAGCTGTTCCATTACATTACAACAACTCCAGCTCCCTGCCTATTTGACTATGCTCCAGTAAATATTTGTTTAGAGCCAGAGGAAGGAGCTCTTCTAGCCTGCTGTATCCTGGTTACCTCCACTGCTCTTAGGACTGCCAGACTACACCCTACAGTACACCTCCAATTGAAAACCTCCACATATTCGTTCCACGAGGAACCTGTCCCCGTGTACCAGAAGGATGGACACACAAGAATTGAAAACATAATGGCCATAGTTTGAACAGACTAAGTCATTTTTCGGTATCAAAAATGAACGTGACCAACTACATATCTTTGTTGTCTCACTGGTCCAGGCCACATACAGTACCACAACCACCAACAAAAATATAGCAAGCACACTTTTGACAAAAAAGGCCATGCAACCTGTACACACACCATAATCTAATATGTTGTACCTTACAGAACTCTCTTTTGCTTCATAACTGACATAATATTTTGATAATCGTTGTTGTGGGTAGAAAAACATGATTGCATCTGTGCTGCCTGTTAAACTGCTAGTGCTGTTCTAGTGCTGGCCCCGGGCTGTCTGTTCTGTTCCTCATGACAGTTAAAGAGGTTACTGATGAAATATGCAAATGCCTGGGGCTTGTCTTTCCTGAATGACTGTTGATTAGATGTAACTGCCTCGTTCTACCTGGGAGACAGAGG
Organism: Osmerus mordax; assembly: GCF_038355195.1. Classification (NCBI taxonomy): domain Eukaryota; kingdom Metazoa; phylum Chordata; class Actinopteri; order Osmeriformes; family Osmeridae; genus Osmerus; species Osmerus mordax. The sequence goes on along the minus strand of NC_090051.1, from coordinate 17,992,008 downwards.
CCTGCTCAAGAGGCTGAAAATGTAGAACACTGATGTAGAAATGACTACAACAGTGCTACAAATGCACTTCCTCTTTTCAATGGAACTGGATCCATTCTACACATTAGATAGATGTTTTGAAAAAGGATCTGGATGGGAGAAGCCCTTCTTGTCTACCTACCTACCTGCCCCCAGCCTCCTCTTTGTCTGCTGGGAAACATTGCCTGTCTGCCTTCCTGCCCCCAGCCCCCTCTCTGTCCTCGGGTAAAGCCTGCTTGTCTGCAGTCCACTCCAACGCAAGGCTTTCAGACCAGATGTCACCTGCGTGGAGCCGTCGAGGCCTGTTCAAATCTGTCCTTAGCAGGATCAGTTTCTATAGCAACAAAGAAAAAAAGGGAGGAAAAGCCCCCCCCCCCCCCCCCAACACACACACACACACCTGGATCAGGTCATTCTGTATGTCGGCTTGCTGACTATTCAAATATGAGCCACGCACATAGAACCAGAGAGCACAAAACAGCCTCGTCCATAACTGTATAACCTTCCTGGAACTGGTCCCAGACAAAGAACCTATCCTGTATGACTAGAACTAAGCATATCACTGTGTCCTCAACACACCTAACACTGTTACATACTGCCCATGTATCTTGTTTTCTATGTTGAATAACTCAAACAGTGCTAAACAGAACATTTCCATGGATATTTTAATCATACAGGATTGCATGTTGGAAGATCTGTCTTGTCTTTATCTTGTCTATCTTTAACTACTCTTGTGCCTGTGAGTTTTCTACATTTGCTGTTCAAATACATGGTAGGAGAGGAAAACACATTCTCTGGAGTACAGGTCCTGTCCTTCACAGGCTCAGAGACCTGGTCTGTTTCCCAGGGAAACAGCTGCATCGCAACCAGTCTGTTTATTGATGCTTATGCAACATCTCTGAGTAAGAGAAGAGGAGGGTGTAACCATGGAGAACACTGGACATTAGCGCTTTAGCATACACACACACACACACATTGTATTTTAAAGGTACCGATGTACAAGACAGTCTTAAATATCTAACCACTCACATACTAATGTAAAAATCATTCAGATAAAAAGTTATCTCATACTGCAAATGTAATTTGGGAACAATGTGAGGACAAGAATGAAATGAGAGACTGGGGTGGCAGATGCTCAAACAGCAGTGTTTGCTCTGGGTGCTGCCTTGAGTACGTATAGATCCACCTACCCACACCTAGGACTAGTGATTAGCTTATTAGCAAACTGTCATTATCACGGCTTTATACAGTGTATGTATAAAGTAAATAAAGACAATTATTTTTAGTCTCTCCCCTTTTCATGACCAACATCCTTGGTATCCTATCAGGGACCTACTGTATCTGATCCTTGTAGAAGAATAACCTGTTGTCCTATATTGACTGCAACAGAGATAAGATTCAAAGTAGGACTCTGAGTAGGTACTGGACTGCAGTCCACTGTTGAGACCAGATGCAAATGGATGGAGCTGAATTTCCCTGTAAAATTAGGCTTGAGCGTCAGCTGACAAAGAGACAATTCTAATCTTACCTACAGGGAATCAAAGACCAGCAGCTGGGTTGTCTTGTCTGTCACCTGGCTGTCAAGGGCCACACACACGCACCTACACACACACTCACCCACACACACCTACACACACACACACACACACACACACACACACACACACACACACACACATACACACACACACACACACACACACACAGGTACATAGTAACAATGAACCAGTTTTACACCCACAATAGGACCATTGTATACACGCATTCAGGGACAAATACTTTTTTCATCTACGTTTTCAGCTTCACACTTTTTCTTTGATACACAGATGAAAATAGAGGGAAAATCAACTAAACGAAAACTAAACAAAATTGAGCAGCCAAATTAAATGCAGAATATTGTAATATCTAGTTACTATGCTTACAATGTACATATCTCTGCCAATAGCATCAGTGAGACATATCCATGTGTGTATGCGTCGCGTTCGTATGAAACCATGCTTACATTTTCATTGTTGGTGACCAATGACTGAGTTGAACTACATTATACCACTAGATGTCGCCAGAGACAAGTGCTAAACAGAAGTTAAATTACAAATCATTCATTTCCACTCAGACAAACTGACATTTCAAAGCCGACACAAAGTTCCATGAGAACTTACAGTACACACGTCTAAATATGAGTGATACCTAAACAGAGATTACGTTTTACAAAACAGAAACAACTATAACTAAACATTCTACAACTGAAAAGCACAAAACATAGAACAATTGGTATTGTACAATTTGCTGCCAGAAACGTAGGGCAGAATCCCGCTGTAAGGAAATTCATGGATGGAATAGAAATAAGAGCCAGTACCTTGAACATTTAAATGAATGATTAATAATTACTGATGCCAATATTGGCTGCAAATATAGAATAAAAACAGTACTTGTAAGTCCACTCATACTATACAATCATAACAAAATCAAGTGACAAAGACAATGTGTGATGAAGATACATAATGTATCTTCATCACACATTGTCTTTCCAACGTTGATCCAATAGAATTCAGTGTTGACACTGTAGCCATGATGGTGAGACCTGAGGTTGCGACCTGGGCTGGGCTGGGCTTGACAAGGTCCACGACCAGGGAGATGGCTGTGCCCTTGTCCCTATCCCTGCAGAGGATAATCTCCCAGAATGCAGCCATTATCCCCACACTCCAATCAAACTGTCGTGTCAGTGTGTTGCCATTGTGGCTGTCCGTCATTTAGGCATGGGCCCAGGCTGCTGTATTGATGAGTCAGAGGTTCTAAGCTCTGTCACAATGGGCCTGTGGAGCCTCCACAAAGGCCTAGGCTAATACACGCTTTCAGCCACACGCTGCTGAGTGTGCAAGGCTTGTGCGTATGGTGCACTAAATGAGGGGCTGGGTCCTATAAAAACACTGCCGGGGGTCCTGTCCCCGACATTGATTATACAGGATCTGTCCCACCTCAGTACATCTGTAAGTATCACTACACCTGCTTGCTTGGGCAGTCAGCATCCAATGCTGCTCACCCAGGTGTAGTAGCCCGCAGCCTACCTACCTGGAGTGCTGGCACACACAAGGAGAGAATATCTAGCTAGACTTTTCTCAATGTAGTAACTGGGTATGGTGCCTCATTTAGGAATGGGTTGTTCATTCCCTGTAGCAGCATAGCCTAAAAAAACACAGTCAGTCAGTTAGCCAGTTATTTATAGCCAGTCAGTCAGTCAATCAGATTGAATGGTTCAGTTTCCTCACCTCTGCCTTGTTATCCCCCTCCTCCACCTCCTCCTCTGGTAGTGAGTGAAAACACGGTGGAAACAGCAACCATGAATACCCAACAGATGGAGCAGATGGGACAGTTCAGAATCACTGTCTGGGAGGAGGAGAACTTCCAGGGCAAGCGTTGTGAGTTCATGCTGGAGTGCCAGAACATCATGGAGAGGGGTTTCTGCAAGATCCGCTCCATCAAGGTCGAGAATGGGCCGTAAGTCAAAGTTTCTCATTGCACTCTCTGTTTGTTTTGACATTTGAGAGTAGTTCATGTCTTACGGATGAGAGTTCCACGAGTTAACATGCATTGTTACTGCCCATGCTGACATGGCATTTACTATCATAAACCGGGCACATCATTGTTTAAAAATGCTTTTATTATTGGTGCATTAAATTAGATTGGATTGGTTACTTGAATATCATAGGCTCCTAGACAAGGCATGAACATAATTGTGGGTGAAAGGGGTAGGTTGTTTGCATATGAAGTCATCACAGGCCAAAGGACAGTAGATTACTGGTAGGTGACGTGAACAGGGGAACATTTGTTGCAGTGTTGGCATTGGCACTGGCATTATACAGTGGCATTAGTAGCAGGCAATCACCTCTTTGCTTGGAGACAATAGTGCTTCTATAAAGAGTCTAAGATCTAAGAAAGACGCTATAATGAATCCTCCACATTTTTCATAGTAATTGATAAAATGGTTTATTGAGCCCTCCAGCCATTACAGCTTGTAAATTGTTGAATTATTGCATTGCCAAGATATGTTTGACCCTGGCTCCAGCTGTAATCTGCATTGGCCCTGTGCAGCTGGCTTATGTGAGTCAGAATGGCTAACTGACGGATGATCTGATAAAGAGACGAGGGTGCACCATGTGATGTTTGCTTTAGCCTTTGTGCTGCCGCCAACAAAAGGCTCTCTGCAATACATGGGGCGTTGAGCTATTGTCTATCTAATGTGACTCTCTCTTTCTCTACATTTCTTTTTCTCTCTCTCTCTATTTCTTTTGTTCATTATCGTCCTTTCTCTTTAATTATCTTTTTTCTCATTGTTCCTAACCTACTCCCTTTCCCATTTTCTCCCTCCCTCTCTGTGTTCTCTCACTGTTTTCTATCCTCTCTCCCATCTCCATCTCCCTCCATCTGTCTCTCCTCCATCTCTTCCTCTTCTCTCCTCTATCTCTCCCTGTCCTCTCCCCCATCTCTCCCTGTGGTGTAGCTGGGTGGGTTATGAGTACCCTGAGTTCCAGGGCCAGCAGTTCATCCTGGAGAAGGGAGATTATCCCCGCTATGAGGCCTGGAGCGGCAACAGCAGCTACAGAACCGAGCACATGCTCTCCTTCAGACCTATCAAGTGCGCTGTAAGTCTTGCCTCCGACTGCACGCTCTTTCCACGGTAGATGAGAATCATCTGAGAAACTGAGGGATAATGTCTTTGAGCAAATCCATCTAGTTTTTTCAATTATTCACAGCTGACCATATTGTAATTAATAAATATATAGTAAGTTACCATGGTGACTGATCTGGGCTTCTTCCTCCTCCGATGCTCAGAACCATAGTGACAGCAAGGTGACCCTGTACGAGTGTGAAGACTTCATGGGCCGCAAGTTCGAGATGTGCGATGACTACCCTTCCCTACAGGCCATGGGCTGGTGCAGCAAGGAGGTCCCCTCAATCAAAATCAACTCTGGAGCGTAAGACACACTCTTCTTTCGCCCCACTTATGGCCCCTCTTGTTTCAGATTTTGCTGTGACATTCAGGCCATAATAATACACTGTGATGTGCAGGATTTAATAGCATACAATGGCCTAAGTGTACCTTTTGCAGTAGGGTTTTAGCAGTTCCTTTATCAAAATCCCAGACCAATGCTTCAGGTGTGCTTGAATTGTGGCTGTTATTCCAATATTTCCTGATTGGCTGTTAAACAACGCTTGTGCCTATCTTCTCAGTTGGGTGGCCTACCAGTTCCCCGGCTACCGTGGCTACCAGTACATCCTGGAGAGAGACAGACGCCAAGGAGAGTTCAGACACTACAACGAGTACAGCACCCAGGCTCACACTAACCAGGTCCAGTCTATGCGCAGAATTCAGCACTAAGTCCCCGACACTTCATCCTCCAACGGCTACTATGTACCGACCATGCTATGACATGTATTGAAATAGGCAATAAAAGCTTTATTCAAACTATGGAAACAGAGTGCTTGTGGCAATTCATTGCTTTTTGGCAAGACATTTTATAACGTCTTTCTGTAGAGGGACGTAACATGTAAAACAACAAGCCTGTGATTTTACGTAAAATCCTACCACCACAGCGCTGAAAAGACACAAGCTTTTGTTGAGACAATACAACAATACATCGCCTAGGGTTTGTTTTCAGAGCAAGTATGCTTTGTATTCAGTAAAACAGATTGATTTAGCTTTTTAGGTTATTATAACTGAAAACATCTCATTGAAATACAAATCTTCCTGTTAGGCTGTATTGTTCTTGTCAGATTGTATCTTATTTCCAATAAACAAGAGCAAGCTATCACGTTTGTTTTCACCATTTGTTAATGCGATGTTGTGTTGTCACAGCTTAAAAAGCAACCCGCGGGGGGTGCACCTTTCGATAGTTTTAATTTTAAAAATATATTTGTGAAAGTCCATACTGAAACTGTCTGGGATTATGCTGCAGAATTATTCTGCATATGTGGAGCGTGATTTGCTGTGGTGTAATTTCATCAAAATATTAAATTATTGGGTTATTTATAATGGAATTAATCACACAAAAGATAATGCGTATATAGCATATAGCGTATAGGCTAATAGGCCTAGTCTAAAAACAAAAATGGCATCGGTCTTTTAACATCCAATTTGAAGATGTAGGCTACCTATACTTGACCTATAGCCTTAACGAAACAGTTTTGTTTCCTTTTAAGGGTTAGGCTAAGTTAAGTTAGGCTTTAAGTTAGGCTTACTCCTAACTTGTATTGAATTAATTCAAGTCGGGTAATCGTAATAGCCTGCGTTTAATAGGATGGCTGTAGAGATTCCTACAGATTTATGATTTAAATGCCTAAAATGAGGTGAACGTGGCAATTCTTCACTCAGGCCCACATATGACGTATACACAAAATATACAGACTACCTGAGGCTAAGGTAAATAGGCCTACAAAACATGCTCAGCGGCCTGCTTTGATCCCCTCCGTGAGCTGTCCAAGGTGCCGACCTCAGTCCGACTGTTTGACCGGGCCCCATAAAATTAAATGAGAGACACACGAATATGTCCTTATAACAGACTTAGGCCAAAAGCCCTACCATCCATTGTTATTTGTAGGCTAGCCTACTTTATGTACATAAACTGCTACATTTAGACGCAATGTTTCACACTGCAACATCCTGGATGGAATCCGTTGCCAGGTATGTTTACCAAGTCGGATAACCGCTCTAACACCAGGACATAATTCCGCCTTACACACCCACACAACCTGAACCTGATCATGAGCCTTACGGCAGAAAAGGAAAACACAGTCCCACACCCAAACCAGGATCTTTTAATAAATGTTCAACCATACACACCTTTCTCAAATATACATGTAGGCTAAGTCTCGACTGATTAAAACGGCAGCACAGTGCAATGCAGAGGTGTAAACCGTGCGTTTCGCATTGGTAGGTCATGCTGATCCTGCTTTCAGCTTTGAGGAAAACAAGGATACGGGCTATTAATGGACTAAATGCAAGAAGAGAAATAATAGGCTATGCTTTAAGTAATTATGCGTGAGGTAGGATATAACGAGGCAATTTCTCTTTTAATATGAATGTCATGTAAATTCATTGTATAGATTATGCTTGAAAACGACACTAATAATGTCGGTTCTTCAATAAATAGGCTACCGAATGTAATAATCGCGTTCGTGATTACGCAGAAAATAAACCTAATGTCCAAACCATCGCCTATAGTGCTAGTAACCAAATTACAAGTAATGTTTCAAATTTGAATTTACTTTGTTTATGCAATTGTAGGCCATTGTTCGTGAATATCTGCCATTCGAGGCTTGTTTTAAGTTGCCTGCGACCTGTTTAAAGACACAGGCAGCTAAAGCAAGTCTTGGACGCCAGAGACAGATCAACTTAACACAGAACAGCGGCCATAGGCTACAGGACGAGCAGAGTGAAGGAAGCCTGAAGGAAGCCTGCTTTATAACACAGCACAACGAGATATAGGCCTTGCAGTTACATTTTGTAATAGGTTACAGGGCTACGGTTGGGCTTGTTCTATTTGACTGCAAAACACCACTGACCATTCAAATGTCCGTCTGTTCAATAAAAAATCTAAATATTCAGTCCACGTCTTGTCAATATATAATGTTTTGGAATTTAATGTTAGGCTATGTTAGGTATGTTATGTTTCTGATTTAAAATGGGTTGTGTTTTTCATACATTTGTTTTAACCCACGGTGAATTTGACTACTGGGTAATTAGGCCTACAAATGTATTGATAGTGGCAGACACGATAATACATGTCATTTAGATTAAATGACTCTTTTCTAAAATGCGGCCTCTCACCAAACATAGGCCTATAGCTAATAGGTTATATTAATGACATAATCAGAAATGGTTTTAAATGTACAACATCATCACGCTCTGATAGACCAATAGCCTTACGCCTACTGACAGAAGGTGAGGGATAACATGTTCTTGTTTTCCTCCAATGCATTGAAGCGTGCTTTCTAAGGTAAATATTATTTTCCAACATGAAATAGGGCTTTCTGTTTGCAAAGAAGTAAAGAGGCGGAAAAGTGCGAGGATCTGAACTGGTTTCCATGTCAAACACTTCAATTCACCATAGAAACTCAGATCTTAACGCGGAAACTTTATTAAACTCTGATGGTGGATTGATAAGGCCGAATTTCTATCGGCCTCTTTTTATTGTGGAGACCGGGCGGGATGACAGAGGTAAATTGCTCTTTTAATTAAAGCAATGCACCAAAGGAAATTGCTGTCTGAATATTGTCTCAGAGATGGGGTTTGTGACAGTTGCCTGGAAACTTCAATCTGTCCCACATTTATTCCAGATCACAGTTATGAGATAAAGTTTAATAAAAATCTTTCCCCGAAATGAAATCCAACCCTTTCTGAGCAAGCAGCCACAATGAGACAGAACTTCGGAGGAAACCTTATGTTCAACATGTATCTCTCAGGTTCGTGCTTTTGTTCGTTAAATTATTAAAAGGTGATTTACACTTTTATTCTACTAAGGAAAAGGATATTTAGTCCGGCCGTCCAGTGGTGATGATGCCTCTTGCCAGCGACGACACCTTTTCAATTTGAAACACGTCTGCTCTTTTGTCGGAAATCGGATATCCTCTTTCCTGAACGCGTTTCCTGGCTTCCCCGGTGAAGCTTGGAGGAGAAACCACAAAAAGAAGAAAACATTATAGGCTCTCTATTGAAGAACGATTTGGTTTTACCAATCTGAGAGATTTGTGTACATTGTTTGTCATCCAAACATTGATAATAGTAAAACTTCTGAAAATGCCATTGTTTCAGCGTCAATAATTTTAAACAATATTATTAATAAGAATGTTCATTAAACCAACTTTTTTTTGCAGACTATATTGTGTTTATCAATTCTACATTTGTTTTTTTCAGATCCAACAGATACTCTGTTGAAAGAAGGTAAAGGCACTACTTGGGGTCCTATAAATTCAGGAGTGCAGAAAGGTAAGTAATTACATTTAATCATGGCAATGTTGTCTTGTCATGAAGCTATAGTGATGAACTTTGTTCAATTTTGTGCATTTTTTACAGGCAGATGTATGCTAAACTGTGGGATATGGTCTTTAGTTCGTGAATGAGAAATACAAATGCAAATTGGCCTATTGGTCTTGTGATCGTAGCTGAGGACATAATCGTTTTTAGAATTTCACAATCAAGCTACGATTTTTTTTGTAAGCTATTTGTTTTACATTTAAAACAGATAGCAATGTTAAATTAATCTATTGTAATCAATATTCCTATAAATGAATTAATTCAGAAAATATAGGCTAGTCTTAAAGTAGTCTTCGTATTATGTAGACGTACACATTGTTGTTAGGGTTAGTGTTTTTAAATAAATAGGCTGTGGTAGGCCTATCCACATTTCCATTATTTCCGTTATGCCCATTGTGTTTTGCATTAGGAAGTGGACAGATTCAGCTATGGCAGTTTCTCCTGGAGCTCCTATCAGACAGCGCGAACATGACCTGCATTGCCTGGGAAGGAACGAACGGCGAATTCAAGTTGATTGACCCAGACGAGGTGGCACGGAGATGGGGGGAGCGCAAAAGCAAACCCAACATGAATTACGACAAATTGAGCCGTGCGCTCCGCTATTACTACGACAAGAATATAATGACGAAAGTCCACGGGAAGCGTTACGCGTACAAATTCGACTTTCACGGCTTGGCACAAGTGTGTCAGCCTTCGTCGACAGAGCAAGCACTGTACAAATTCCAAAGTAATTTCGCCCCTATTCCTTTTTCGGGGATCTCCAAGCTAAACCTTGTTGCGCCCGGAGTGGGTCCGTCCGGGTTCTCCTACTGGCCGGGTTCACCACCGACTCTTTACCACAGTCACAATCTCCAACCTCCCGGACCATTCGGGGCTGTGTCTGCTTCGCATATCAGCTGTGTTAACAACATTAACAACTTGAATAATATAAATACTCATTATAACTGACTTGCATCAACCTATTCTAGACATGGCTTATATGGACCGTTCCATGCGCTACCGTTATAACCGTCCAGCCAACACATTTATTATGGGCATATATCTGTGTGAAAATAATTATACCGAATTGTACACCTATTTGTATCAATTTCTGACTGCTGTGATATGAACAAATTATCTTACCTAATTATCTGAGGAAAGGGAGAGTAGGCCTATAATATAAATGTAGGCTATTTTACGTAAGGCACACTTGAAAGGTAGCGCTGTGGTTAAGAACATGATCCTTTGTCCTTTTTTTACTGTATATTATTTTAATTAAATTACACAATGTAGGCTACATTGCCTGTATTTTCCACAAGCTGACTGCCTTTCTGTAAATCTACGATTAACAGGTCATCAGCGCCATCTGATGGGTCTTTGGAAGCTATTGAAAATATTTTGAACAGATTACGCTGCTTTGTGTTAATGTATTTACGTTTTTGTTGTTGACCAATTGAGATGAAATAGGTAAAAAAGTACATAATGCATACGTTTACAACTATTTGTTCATATGACATACGTGACATACAGTCGGCCTGAAAAATAATAACCTAATCAACGTGGAATCAATCCATTTGGAATCAATCCACTTTTTCTCAAAGTGCGCCCATTTTGTATTGACACTACACCACACTACCATTACTCAATTTCGTTATAGGCTTTTATTACAATTAAAATGTCATTTTTACTCTTGTGTTTTTGTTTGTGTGCCTTTGTCCAGGATCAGGAATCGCACTAGACTTGGCATCCAATAGTAAATTATATTTTAATTTTAATTTTATTACAAGCAAGTGTCATACTGTTTGTCTGTCAGTGTCTTTTATAAATGATTATTGTAAATGATTATCGCGTCTTGGTAGTCACATGCATGAACCACTCGAGGGCGCTATACCTCTTCGGACGGTCAGCCACCGTTGGCAACTGTACGATACCTTCTGCTAATCAGGAGCCTGTGCGTCATGCGGAAGACTGTCCTGCTTTAGGCCTACTTCTGGGGAGAGAAGGCCTGGTAACATGGTTTCTTTCCTGTAGACAGGCTGTGTTTATTTTAAGGACATTTGTTGTTCACAGCCTAATTTCTCCACATCCTGTTTGACAGGAGTTGTAATTACACAGTCCTCCATACAGTGACAGAGTGTGTACAGAAGCCTAAAACCCATGTGGGTGTTGAACTAATTTGGTGTCATAGGTGGAGAATTCCCGCATGGTGGTGTATTGTACATCGAGTCTTGATCAGAACGACACAGCAGTGTGTGTGTGTGTGACCTGCATATCAATGGAGCCCCTAGAGACCCAGAGAGAGGCTTCTATTGACGGGGTGGCAGCTCTGCTGCTCCTGCTTGCCCTGGAGACACAGGACGCATTTCAAAATACCCCCCCCCCCCTCTCTCTCTCTGTCTCAATCTTTCTCTCGTTCTCTCTCCTTTACTCTAGTCAGCAGTAGCTTTAGCATCCCTGTCACCATGCCATCTTTTGCATGCACAGCCTGGCTACTTGATCAGCAAAATCAGTTACTAAACCGTAAATTAGATGCACATTTCGAGCAAAGATTTTAATGTATGTCCAATGTCATGTGAGCATTGGAGCATCTCAACTTTGTACTTTATATTTTTTTAACATATGGGTGCCACCACACTGCACATACAACAACATTGCTTGAATGGTCTTGATTATGCAACATTGAACTGACACCGTAGGAATATAATTGTGCTGAGTTGTTACGATAAGTGGGTCTTCAAGGCCTAATTCATGATCTCCCTCCTCCCTCAGTCTGCCTCCAAGGAAGAGCTATTTAGAGAACAGGTAGGAGTGTGTCTGTGCTGGTGACAGAGCTTAACCCTGTGAGCGTTCAATACCACCCACTGAAGTGTTAGTCATCGTTTTCACGCAGGCACACATTTACAGCACTCATTTCATTCCACATGGCAGATTCACCTACAGTTGAATGTAAACATTTGCTACTGTCATCTATAAGATACCAACTCCCTATAGAGTACTGAGCTAGAATTGAAACGCTGCAGTTTTGTTTTTCAATCCTCCCCATGTAAGTCTTAAGCCCTGAGGGAAACAATTGCATCCTGCCTCCCACCTGTATGTTATGTAAGGGTGGGGAGGGTGAATCCTGCTTAGCCGAGATAATGCGCAGCTTAAGTCAGCAGCATACTGTGTAACAGAGGAACATAATAACAGTTACACGTACACAGAGAAGCTTCCAAGACCAATGCCCTGCCATGAACTTTTACTGTTTTCATCAACATTTCTCACTCCTCATGGATCTCTAGAAAAAGGGGCAGAATCGTTTGACAAACCTGCAGTCCAGTGTCTGAAATTTGAAATTCATTTTACAAGTGTGATTCTCTCATGTTAATATATAATTTAATCTGGTTGTGATGTGATGAACATTGTAACCGTACAGATTTATTACATCAGATAAAGATTTTGAGCAGAAAGGAAAAAGATGAAGACAGTGTTAAATCTTTCTCCAACCTATTCATTCAGTCAATTTAACATTTTGATCTCTCTTCTGAAATGGAGTCTCTACCAAAGATCAGTTGTGACTGCATCAGTGCGACTGTCATGAAAAGGAACTTATTGTGTCTTCAAGCCTAAATCCGCTCAGTCATCATGCTTATGGAAACACCTTTGCTCGAAGATCGTCCTCTGTTGTGCGATGACATCATTCATGTTGAGAAGATGCTTTGTAGGTTAAAAGATCAACAGTAACGATCACATGGATGCTGATGACGATCGCCACAGTCCAGGGCAGAGCAGCAGCAGCAGTAGTAGCACTGTCGTCACAGTACCTTATTAGACGGGTTCCCCAGTCTCCTGGTGAACCTGACCTGTCAAAGGATTGGTAGTAGCCTTTGCCTTCATTCACTGTGCTATCTACAGTACCTCCAGGGTCCTCCACCTGGCCCAGGTCTTTCCCTGTAAGCTGTTTTAAGGCGGATTAAGTTCCCCACATTTAGATGGGGCTTGGTGAGATGAACTAAATGACAGTCACTGTAGGAGAATAATCTGGTTGACCAGATTAGGGTTTGATGTAGTGAGTGCAAAAAATAGCTCTGATGGCCAGATTTGCAGGACCAGTGTGGTTGACAAACTTTGTATTTGGGTAATTCCTGGTTTAGGTTGGACACATCCAGTCATGTAATTTACAGTATGTGCACAGTAAAAAACAAATAAACGTTTATTTATGGAATAACCCACTTTTGTGTTGTTGTAAACAAAATGCTAAAGGTGATTTCAGACAATCTAAAATCCCAGATTATCAGATGATGGGTGTGTAATAAAGCTGTGACTAGTCAGCACAACACATCTTGTTCACCTGGCACTGATCCTGTTCCTGTAGTACTACAGGTTGAGTAACAATTGTGTAGCTGCATCGCCTTCTTTGCCTGTGAAGTGGAACATGAATGAAATTGTCTGTAGTGTAAAAACATCTGGCTGTTGCTTTATGCCTGGGTGTTTTCCATTATGGGGGAAGAATGGAGAATCAGGACATATTTTCCATTCTACTTTTCCATGAGTAAATTATTCTATTTTATTTGCATTTCATTGATGTTCTAAGAGTCTCACATCAAAACATTCTGCAGGTGGGGATCTCTGCTTTGTCAGAACACCACTGCAAAATAAACAAGATTCTTCAGGCATCATACAACAAATGAGTCATCTCACATACAGATACAGTGAAATATCTGATATTGATTTGGATGTGTGTGTCTGCAGTGGTTCTAACCAGCCAACACGATGTGTGGGCAACACTCATTCAGTCGTCTACTGGTTACTATAGCGACGTGACAAGAGGAATGCGGCAGACAGGCAACACACACCAACATCACCAAGTCTCAACAGTCTAGACTGGCTACCTTCCCTGGTCTCATCCTTTCCATTTGCACTCGGTTGTTCACCTGTCTAGCATGCTCTTGCTTAAGTTATGGGTTGGAGAAAGGGAAAGGAAGCCACTGAAGATTATTGAGATGTGTCCCAGAATACTAAGTTTAACCAGGCACTGTGTAGATTACCATTACAGCCGGACAGACAGTTCTATCAGACTGCAGAAAATTCTAACGAATCAACTAGGAGACCTTGGGGCCACGTGCTCCATTCACAAAATCAGGGGAAATTCCCTAATTAGGCTCTCCCTTTTTCATTGATAATTTAGCCTGCTAATGCTTAGACATCAAGGTTGCCATGATCATTCAATTAAATAGCTTTCTGAACTCTACACATTTTCAAGGAATGTAAAAGTTAAGGTTTGACTTATAGGTGTGAAAGCACCCAAGTTTCATGACATTAGTTTCAATTTTTTTAATAGAAAATATATATTTTGTTTAAAAAACAAGAATGTGGATTTCATAAAAATGACCATTTCAGCCTAAATGTTACCTTTGTGGCTGTTATACCACTCCCTTATGTGATCCAACCAGGCTTTAAAACATACATTAATGTATCCTTCAAGGTCATTACTGCCTCACCACACTCACATGCACACAAAGGAAAATAACGCAAACAATACTTTTAATACTTGTTTTATTTCCTGAAGAAGACTGTTTTGACAGTGTATAATGTTGTGACAGTTCAGACATGTATTGTTTACACCTCAGAAAGGACATGTAGATTTCCATTGTGACACCAGACAGTGGTCTGCTGGGTCTGAGCACTTGTTATCAAATGAAGGAGGTGAGGCATGTGCAGTAGGCTTCCTGTAATAAACTATCTGGATGATACATGTTTTACAAGGAAAACTTGGAAATCACCCAAACACTGAAATTGTAACAATTATAACATGTGCAAGACAAAAAAAAGCTTCACTGTAAGTTTGATTCTTTGACAGTTTAAATACCTGCATATCTACTATTCAAGTCAATTCAAGGTACAACAATTACAGTTACCACGTAAAAATATGAAACTGGCTTCTTTTACCTTTGTATTGCTTTAACATATCAGCAACATCAAATATGGTTATACATATTTGTAAACCTTTAATCCAGGCTTAATAATTACTAAAATGTAAATTATTGGCACATATTGGGAAAGATAATCTCTGCGTGCGCACCCATTTAGTGTCTAAACTCTAAAGTCTAAACCATGTAGGTTGCAACTGTGCGGTGCAGAAGTAGGCCTAAATGCTACTAGGCAGGTCAGCACCTTGGATAGCTCCTCCCTTTGACGCTTCAAATACTGCTATTTCCTGGCCCACGTGACCTGCAATCGTTACATCCAGACAATTTTAAAATCCTACTCAAATGTATGTGTGGTCTATTATCCAGAATTGTGTTTTTCCATCGTTTTCTTATAGCCTGTGCCCACCTTCACACACACACACAAACACACAAACACACACCCAGTATAATAGGCTATTGCTGTATTCAATTGAACGACGGCTCCAAATACCCGTAAACGACGTGACAATTTGAACACTTTAGGTTTGAATGATTTTAGACAGTAGGTTGCTGATCAAGTATATAATGTGATTATAAAGAGGCAATTTCTTGTCAATGATTCCAATTTAGGGTACCCTTTACATTCATTTTAACATTTTGTGTTGAAAGAAGCTATATTACTTCTCGATTTAACGGTCTACGCTATTGTCCCGATCTCCTTCCTCTTTAAGGTCTTGAAATACTTCAGTGAAAAAGTGCGGGTCAGAATTTAACTGTAACATTTTGGCACTCATTTTATCAATTATGGTCAGTGCTGTATCCCAAAAAACGTCTTCGTTAGCTTCGATAACGAAGGGTTTGAGAGGGTAGGAGATCTCGTTGCCCATGTAGGAGTAGGCCAGGTAGAGGCAGCTCAGGAAGGTGCCGTGTAATTCGGAGGCGCTGTCGATGTCCTCGGTTACTATATCCTTGCAGAGCAGGTAAACGAAGACCAGGTTAGCTGGCGTGATAAACCCATGGTCCTGCCAGCCTTGGATGAGCAGGGTTCGGTCTACGTTTCGAAACCATAGGACAACCTCCCCACTGCTGAGCTCTTTCAGTTTGTAACATCTCCGGCACAAAAAATCTCCCAGACAACGTAACAGCTCCCCAGTCGATGCCTGGATGATTACCCGTCTGGGTGAAAGGACTGACAAACGGCTCGGTTGCTTTTTGATGGACAAGATAGTTACTGCAGTTGTCTGACTGGGTTGAAGGCTTTGGGTGGGAACCGTTGGCACCGGAACAGCGAGCGGTGCTTTAACTTTGGGTTCGGACTCAGACTGTTGTGATTTCTTATGATTTTCTTGATTAAGATGTTCCACTTGGTTGTTGCTGACTTGTGACGCAGGGGGATCTGGGCTGACTTTCTTGGCACTTTTTTTCTTACTCGATGCGGCAACCGATTTCGTCCATACTAGAGCTGAGACGAGCATGGACTGTCGTTTGACCGTCCCCTCATTGTTGTTGATTCCATTTCCATCGTCCAACACAGCGCCCTTACTTGCTGTTGGCGAAAACGAAAGGACTGTCCCCATCCCGGCAACGTTGAATCGGCACCCCACAGTTAGATTTTTCTTGAGGACTATTCCTCGTCCACCAGATATTCACTGTGGTGGGATTTGGTCAAATTCAGAGCAACAGATTTAGCTCCATTGAGTGTATTGCTCCATTCATTTAGTGGTACAAATTGGATGCTGCGTTATGTAAGTCGGGGGTTGAAATTCCAGGAGGCTTGCACACCAACACTCCACAGCTCTTACGCACCACAGCCTCGCCGCGACTGCACAATCAGTTAGAAGAGGACAGACAGAACCTCTCTCTTGGTCACAGATTCTCCGACAAGTGAAAGCAATATAGGTAATTCAGTAAAGTGGATTAGTAACCCAGGGAAACAGCCAACCCCTAGATTTACTGGATAAGACTGGCAACTGTTTAGGCCAATGAGAGGCAATATCAGTGACCAAATCAGAGTTCTTCACCCACCCCCCTCCCCTCGAGGTTATCATTTGATATATTTCCGATTTGTTCGTTGATAGGCCATCAGCATTGATGAAGCATTAACATATAGCCAATCTCAGTTTGTACATTTGAAGACTTTTCCCATAACTCCAATTGTAAAGTATTGAAGTTATATTTTTTGTAGTAAATTTCAAAATGTGCTCCATAGCCCAAAAACCCAACAATTATGGTTTAGAAAACAGACCTAAAAAGATATTAAAAGGTTCATTCTATTGAATGCATAGTTACAACTATATAATGTAAACATAATGCATGTGCAGTATCTGCCCCAATTGTCTGACAATTAATCTGAGTGACTGGGGCTGATTTAGTAAATCCAAGTTAAAATAAGACTGCACTCAAAGGACCTATATAGCTGATCCTATTACAGAAGAGAGTTCAGACTTTAGGGAACCTCTAATCGAGCAATGTTTCCACTGTGCATGCGTGGTATATTTGAAACTTGACTGACAATCCCACGTCAAATGCCAAAGTAGATAATTATGCTAAGTTCCTAACATCATTATCTTTATATAAGAGGTAGGTTAGAGTAGCCAAGGTTGAAGGAATGTTTTAGTGCAACACAGAGAGGTCACATGGTTATGGATGAAGAAGGATACTACCCATTTTGTAAAAATCGAAACAACGTGACCTGGATCTAAGACTGGAAGTCCGCCTCAATATGGTTGTGGCCACAAATACTGAATATTAAATTATTGGCCAAATAAAGTTCTGCAAACTGATCTTGAGGTCTTCATGTTGAGGTCAGGGGTTTTGCTAAGGTTGCTGTTCACTGGCTTATCGCTGTTCTTACTGTAATGACTTACTGTAACAAGGCCCATCTTTGAGTCAGCGTGTGTCGCACTCAAAGCATTGATCAATATTTTGTCATCTCTCAAAGGGTTAATGAGGACAGCAAGAGGAAAAGTGAAGGGAAGTCTGTTAAAATGGTTCTGATCAGAGGAATGTCCAGAAACCTTTGACAGAGGACATATATGTGGGTTGAAACAAATTGGATGTGCTATCATGTACCCTGTCATGTATCATGATTGGTCTTTGGAATTTTCAAAGACAACAAGTTTTAATTTTGTTGCTTGATGTTGATCAATGTATATTTGGCGGGCAGGCAGATGGTCATACAGACGGACATACAGACAGGCAGACAGACAGACAGACAGACAGACAGGCAGACAGGCAGGCAGGCAGGCAGGCAGGCAGGCAGGCAGGCAGGCAGGCAGGCAGGCAGGCAGGCAGGCAGGCAGGCAGGCAGGCAGGCAGGCAGGCAGAAACTCAACTAGTGGTGTTCCTTTAACAAACCCAAACAAAGGGAAATAAATATTCATTGTTGTGGTTACACTGCCTTTCACCTCTCAATAGATACACTCTTCCACCCTGTGGCTAGTTGATGGCACTGCAATATATTGGTGTCACTTATGTGTGCCTATATGCCTATGCCTATATGAACAGTTTGATATTGTATGCATCATACTTTTTATACTTAAAAAAAACATAACCTAAAAAAGAAAACGTTATGTTTTGCACTGACTTATATCTGGAGAGAGATTCATTCCACACGATCAGAAGTTGAACAGATATTCACCATCTGCAATACTGCTGGTGTACTTGGAGTGATCATCAGGGGGCAGCCAAGTATAACAGTTGACATAGCAGTGTGAAGTTTTAGAAGAGTCTAATATTTTCCATGAAGGTCATTTGGTGATAAGTTCTGTCACCAGAAGTCTTCTGACTAGCATTTAATTACTCCTGACAGTCAGATGGAATGATGGTGGAGCAGCGAAGCCTCTATCTTTGTAATATTGCGCATAGTGACAGAATCCTGCTTTCAACTCTTTAACAACTGCCGTCTAGCAGTCCAGTCACACACTAATGGAAACTCCCAAGTGCCAACACTTATGAAGGAAACAGTGGTCTCCTTTACTAAAACCAATCATTTAGTCAACTTAGTTTGACTGTCGGTGGTGGGAATATTTCAACCGACATTTCCTTGAAAACTTGATTAGAAAAGTAAAACGGACAGAACATGGTGCTAATTCCTACCAAGCCAGACCTTTCTCCCTCTGCTTGACTAGACCCAGGACCTTCTGTGAAGAGTCCCCCCCATCCGTTGTCATGGTGCCGCACATCAAAAGGCATCAGAAGGATCGTGTGTCGTGTCTTATCGAGGGTTTGCCCGTCAAGGCCGTCAGCAAGGGCTTAGCACCACGGCTAGAAGCAGGTGGGCTGCTGGACAGATCACAGTTCCCCTTGGGAGCTGCCTGTGCAGCTGGCGGCCGAGGGCCTGATAAGGTGCAGAGACACACTCACACACACACACACACACACACACACACACACACACACACACACACACACACACACACACACACATGCACACAGATAGATACACACATGCGCACACACTAGGACCCTATTTTCCCATCACTGAAAAGGAGGGATTGTTGAGAACATGGAGGAGTTATCCAAGACACAAGGCTATGGATTCATTGAGAAAACTGACCATTCTCACTACTGTTGTTGCCAAGGTCATCATGGGCACCAAGCCTGTGCTCTTCAGCTGTAAACTACACAGAGACGTTCACACCTGGTGAGTGGCAATGAAATGAAGATCAAACCAACATCTGGAGCCAACCAATCTCTATAACTGTACTGTATGGAACACAAAGTAAACAACACATCAATGGATCCCAACAACGCTTCAATGAAGCAGCAGCTGATTAAAGCCCTGTAATCAGCGTGAGAGAGAAACAGAGAGAGAAAGAGATGGAGAGGAGAGAAAGAGTGAAAGAGAGAGACAAATATAGCTGTAGAGAGAGAAAGAGAGTGAAAGAGAAAGACAAAAAGGGAGAGAGAAAAGAGAATGGAACACAGGCAGCTTCCACTTTCCTCATGTTAACCAACCTATGACCTGCTATATTTAGGCTGCAGCAGATAGGAGTCAAAGAGCTCTGATGTTCTTATCAAAGCAGTCTGGCTGGCGGAGGACTTCAGCTGCATTGTCATAGCAACACAAGCAGACAAGAGGAGGAAGAGGACACACACATTGGTTAACATGAGATACTTTAGACACTGCATTGCATGGAAAAGTAAAGGGACTGTACTGAGCGTATGATATTCCTCTAAAAAGGGCCTCTTTTAAAAAAAGAGTTGGGAAAGACTGGCAGGGTATCTCCCTCTCTATGGCCTTGACTGATTTGTCTGTCGGAAGAGATACCTTGTAAAGAGCGCCTTTGAGAAGGAGAGCAGCAGGCCAAGAACACACATCATCTCTCTGTCTGTCATCTTCATCTCATGAAAGCATCCATTCACAATGCTCTTCTCCTCCAGCAAAATACCTCAGGAGGGAGAGATTCATCAGCTATGTGGGGCAGTGCGAATGTCTCTCCACGTTCACATGATCCACTGTGATTCTGGGAAGGATGCATACACCAAATTACATCAACCCTGTTTTGTTTACCATATTTCATACATACAGGGACTGTGAAAAGAGTTGTTTTTGTGAGCATGTCAGAGCCAAGGTAACCTTTTGTACAAGTTCGGATTACTCGCACGATTTTGATTTTACAAGCTACAGTGTGGACAGTATGAGTCATGGAAATCCAAAGTCAAATTAACATCATAGCACAACATAGCAAGTTTATCAAAATAACGTCACAAATCTGGCACTGTCTACCAAAATAACCTAATGGCAGTACCCTCCATATCATCCAGGTGGCACCCTTGTCTGTACCCTGTCCTGGCTGTGCTGTAGGATAGTGGGCTGGTCTTTAGTATATTATTGTCTGTATAGATCTTGCTCCAGTCTCAGCAGGAGGAGGTAAGGATCACCCTTAATGTGCAGTGTCTGCCAAGACAAACACCCAGAAACCCTGATTACACTGAACCAGAGCGTTCCCCGAAAGGCCCGAGCCGGCAGATAAATACATTACACACAACTCCTACTGTCATCAGCCTGGGGGCAGTGATGACCTGCTGTCCGCGCGGTGCTATTCTCTCTCTCATCCCACTCTTTCTCTCTTCTCTGTCTTCCTCTCTCTCTCTTTCTCTGTCTCCCCCCTTTTCTTTTCGGCTTCCCAAAATAAACCCTTTCTTTCTTAGGTCTGGGGGCCTCCCTCGGACGTCCGATTAGCCCGTAGAAACCCTCAACGCTTGATTTGAGGGCGGATAGAGATAAATCTGTTGGTGTGATCATCACCAGGCGCCCTGCAGTGGTTTTATGACAAGAGGGAGCGACGGGAGAGACCTGCTCTGACCCTGTGTTCACGGCAAGAGGATTCCTGCACCACACGACCACATTCACCCACCTTTGATGTTTAGGGATGGTAGAACAGCTGCAGAGTAGAGTGAACCTTCTGTCTCTGCTCTGAGGGGAGGAAATTCAAGACTTCAGGCGATGACCCACTTCCAGTACATTTTCATTTTGTGTATAGGCTACACATTTGTGCTTGTCTCTGTCCATATCAGACTTGCAGGACAAAGTACTTCAAAATAGTCAATTTAAAAAATAAAACAAAACGATTAAAATGTTCCCAGTTATACTGACATCCACTACACACTTTCTGTTAGAGAAAGTTCTTAAAACGAATAGAGCCACAGTGCTCCTTACACACATTTTGATTGTAAATTCATGCAAATATATACATCTGGATGAAGTGTTACAGAGATCTTCTAGGTAATTCAGTACATTTGGCAGTAGGTACAGGGACATTCCCCCGAGGCAAGTAGGGTGAAGTGCCTTGCCCAAGGACACAACGTCAGTTGGCATGACCGGGAATCGAACTGGCAACCTTCGGATTACTAGCCCGACTCCCTCACCGCTCAGCCAACTGACTCCCTCACATGCACAGATGGTAGTGGAGGCCTGCTATCTCTAGTTCCCTCCCACCTCCCTGACTAAAACTCCCTGCGTCTCCCCCAGCCTACCTCCCCCAGCCAGCTTCCCCCTGCCTGCCTCCCTCAACCTGCCTCTCCCTGGCCTCAGAGACCCCTTGTTCCCTAGCAGACCAGGCTGACAGCAGCAACACACACCTGGGCCAAGATCAACAGCACATGTTGACAAGACTGTGTTCCGTACTGGGGGTGATGTAACTCCATCCCACCACCCAACCTGTCAATTTAATTAATTTAGGTCATTTTATTTTTGGATAGAAGGTCTGTATATCCACTTTTGTCAGACATCAATGGGAGAGATCACTAGATGAAATGAACTGATGGCAAGACCTTGTTGTTCAATCATTGTTCTATAATAACCTGTACTCCTATATAGTTCATCCACAAACTTTGAGGTGACATCTGAAGCTGCGCATTGTATTCTTTTGAATGACAGATTTATCTTACACATTAATCTTTTCCATTTAAACAAAATAGTACGATCACAGAACCTCCAACAGGGGGCAACAAAGTATCCTACATTTATCTCTCTTTTCCTCTCTCTCTCTCTCCCTCCCTCTCTCCCTCTCTCCCTTGCTCTCTCTCTCTCTCTCCTTCTTTCTCTTTCTCTCTCTCCCTCTCTCTCTGCTTCTCTCAACCTATGACATCAACTCCCTGGTCTCCTTAGTGAATTACCAAAGTCTTCACCCAAGAGGAAAAAGCCATCCAATGAAAACAAACCAACCAAACCAAATGGTCTATTACAGGAATAGTGCTTATTTGATCCACACCCATCATTCCAGATCTCTAGAACAGGTGCTACGCATACGCTTCCTAAATATTGCTAAATTGCTGGAGCTTATCATGTAAAAGGACGTTTTACAGTAAACTTTTAACAAAACAATACACAGGAAAGTGTTCATTCATCCCATTGTGTTGTTCTTGTTTAAACGGCTGGTTTGTTATTGTTTTACAGAAATATCTCACCATGGGCTTGCTGATAGATCACACGGCTACTGCTAATATGGTTGCTGTTATTTCAGGGGGACCCAGAGGAGCGTTTAGTCCCAGCAGCGGGCCTCCCTCCCTGGTCTGCTATCGTCCCACATCAGCCTCCCCTTCATGTGGTTTTATAAGACATGACGAGGCCGCTCAGGCCCAAAGTGATCAGCCACGCAGCAACATCTGAAACCCATTTCCCACAATTAAAGGGAAAAACTATCAGCTCTAAACATCACTTGTTTCCACGGTATCGGCTCATTTGCGTGCACGGACACACACCCATGCATACACACACACACACACACACACACACACACACACACACACACACACACACACACACACACACACACACACACACACACACACAACAGTCAGGCAAGCACTCACACACTGGCAAACACACACACACACACCATTCCCACCATAAACAGTGACAGAACATTTCCAAATCTATTTGTTTATAGAGAAAGCAAAGTCCTGGCAGCAGAGCGAGAGAGGGGTGGCCAGGGATCAGAAGAGAGACCAGTCGCTGACAGGGGATAATGTGTGAACGCAGTCACAACGTCTACACCTGTGCTGGTGTAAAAATGGAGAAGCCAGTGTGTGTGTGTGTGTGTGTGTTTGTTGGAGACAGAGAAAGAGAGAGAGGTAGAGTCAACGAGCAGGAGAAAGAGAGAAAAGAAGAGACAAAAAAAGAGAGAAATTTGAGTGATCTGGTATTATTTTGTATCCGTGTGAGCATATGTTTTTGTGTATGCGTGTGTGTATGCGTGTGTGTATGCGTGTGTGCATGCGTGTGCTTGCTTGTCGATACGATTGGATGCTCATCAAACTTCAAACGCAACGCAACTGAAAACAGACAGACCTGATTGCTATCTACAGATGCAATCAAACCAGGTCGACTCACCAAAACGCATGGTTACAACTCCAACCCCTGAGAGCACATATGAGTCCTCTCTGTGTCAACTGCTCCAGTGGATTGGTCATGGTGTACTAGACAAGCCTCTGGCACATGCTTTGGAGTAAGTGCTGCTTTTGTGTGGCATTGGTGGTTCACCATTTACAAACACATTTTCCCTCTGTCAGTAAACTCTCGATCTCTTCCAGATATGGCCATGCATCCCAAAGCATCTCCAACACTGTCGTCTTTCTGCCACTGACCCTTCATGATCCAAAAATGACCTTATTATGAGGAATATCCCTTGAAAGTCACGCCAGACTAGCTGAAGTCTGTTCTGCATCACATCTTTCCCTAGTGATAATAACAGATTATAGTCTGAACATGCAGTTCTTCTGTGACAATCCACAGGGTTTATCTGACCACCTTCATGGCATCAGTCCTGTGGGATCTAATCGGATCTAATCGAATCTAACATGATCCCTTCTGAGGGGAAGGCCCAGCAAGGGAGGCCAGACAGGGCATGCGTTGCACATTACAATCTGTGCATTTCAGTGGCTTTCGTCTGTTCAGTGAGCATACTGTATAAGGTCACGGCCGTGAGATCTAAGGGATCAATGTCTTTCAAAAAGGATTGTTGAAATCATTAACAACAAGGATGGTGTGTTCAAGAGCAGTGTTGTTGGAAACACGGCTTCTGGCAGTAACAGTGTTACATAATTAGGAGCATGGATTTCCAGAGACTTCTCTGAGACCCAACAGGAATGGAGGGATACTCCATTGCTACAGGGTTGAGGGTTGTTTCACCCCAAACGAAAAGGAATCGGACAGGCCTGGAAGGAAAGCAGAGCAACTTTACGCTCAAGGAAAATATGGTTGGAAGCACCTTTGACCTTCTGTGACTTGGCAACGTCCAACTATCATCTTCAATTCCCTCCCAATAGAATAGAGCAAGACAAGAATGGTATCAACTTGAGGGATGACAAATTCGGACATAAATGTACATTGTTCTCCGCGCAAAAGTCTGACATTTATCAAAATCCTCCATGTTGGCATGATTACCATTTCTGATGTAAGCCTTTGAATTAATTTAGAAACGTCCGATTATTTGCCTTGTTTCAACTTTCCAGGTACCAAAAAACAACCATGGTGAGAAAGAGAAAAAGAGAAGGAGAGAGAAAAAGAGAGAATGACTGCAGACATAAAGCTGCAGGCCTGCTAGGTTTAAGAAAGAGAGAGATTAGATTCAAAGCTTTAATGACCACCATGATACAGTGCAACATGAAATACTACAGCATGTCATGTGTGAATCATAAGAAAGAGGAACATAAAGGAGGTTTAATCCCAGCATGCTGGAGGTGGGGGAGCAGGGGTTTCGAGCTAAACCCTAGGAGACCTCTGGACAGTCATATGAAACAGATTTCTCTACGTTGGGCAAAGAGCAGCACTAGGCCAGCAAATGTGTCTGCCAGGTCCACTGCTTGATAGTAAATGGCAAATATGTCAAAAGTGAATATATCAAACAGGACTGATTCTAGTTCATCTTTGGGCAAAGCATTGTAAAGCTCATTACCTCCTATAAGCTGAAGGCCAGACCCAGACCTGTACAGGCAAGAGCTGACTGTCAATAGTCATAATGTGACAGGAGAGAACACTGACGACCCACAAAAATATAATAACAGTGCTTTGTTGGCCTGTTAGAGATAGCTGAAAACAGTTTAGAAGAGATATAAACATTTCCAAGTGATTATTTCTACACATGCATGCATCTTTAAGAAGGTTGCACAAACCGTATGTGCTAGATACCCCCTCCCCCTTAAAATGAAGTGTTAACCATTTTTCTTTTCAAATGTGATGCTTTAACTGTTTTATTCTGTACTGCCTTTGATTTGTTTTAGAGCGTAAAGAACGAGTCAACGTCGAAAACAAATGGTGGGGTTTGAAGTGAGGTTTGAAATCAACATCAGAGAACCACACATAAAAAAGGCTTTATTTGGCTGTTTTATGTGCATTTTCTCATCAAAGTTTAAGGAAGTTTAATCAAGTATACGAATATTGGTGTGGGTGCCACCAACAGTCCTAACCCCAAAAGTTGGCTGCTTTTGTAATTAACTTTCATGATTTATTTCAGTCTTCATCAATACCAAATGTAGCATTTTCTTGAAAAGAAATGAATTTGTTAATGTGGTCTCATAAAATGCCTGTTCCTTCTTTTTGTGATTCATGGGGTTTGTTAATTCTGAAACCGGACCAACAATGTTGACAAAGGATGTCAGGGACAAGGTCAGTGTTTGCTGTTGCCAGGTAAAGAGGTGGGGCACTCATCATGGAGGCCCTTTGGAACCATCCATCCTAAACTACTAGGCTTTTTGTTCCTGACCACAGGAGGCCCAGTGATGGTCTCACACTAACCCTGGAACACTGTTCCTGTCTCTGTTTAATCATTGACTACGGCTTAATAAGATGAGAGCATGTTTTAAAGTGTAAAAGACCTCCTAACGGAATTCTCAGACATGCTGAAAATCGTTTTTTCCCTTTCTGTTCCATTCCTAATCGTTGTGATCGCAGCAGTTACATCACATGACTGGTAGGAGTCTCAGCATTGCCATCAGGTTAAATCTGCTATCGTTAAAAGAAAGAAAGGGGCCGTTAAGGCACAAGCCTGCTTTCTCAGTGTCTGTGAATGATCAGTTAAAGAGCTAAAAGTAGGAGTTGAATATTATTGAGGTTCAAGAAGGAAAAGAACACACCACACAAATTCCACCTGCTATCTTGTGCACACACTTTCAGTCATTCCCGTCACAACATGCTGCATACCTGAAGCCAGTTAATAGGTGAGCATCAAGACAATTATGCTCTATACGTGTCACCTGTGTGTGTTTTTAATTGTAACACACTACCATCCCCTCCTCCTCTCTCCATCTATTCACCATCCACTTCCTCTTCATCCCAGACAGGACATTTGGAGAGAAAGGATGAACACAAAGAAGCCCGGGACTCATTAGCGACATCCAAAGACATCTTCATGGATCATTCATTCATTACTTCACTACTGAATTACTTCAGTCAACTCTTTTCCTTCCTGTAAATAAATACAAAACTTATTGAGTTTTGGGGGTTTCAGTGTTGTCTTGGACTTGTGAAAAAGACAGTTAGGTGACTTGTTTGTGTCACATGACCTGTCAGAGCAGCAATGTGTGAGCTTTTAAAGCAGGGCAATCATTGGAGATACTCTTCTTTAAACAGAGAAAGGCCACCCGCACGGTGTACTGTTATTAGTTTAGTTCAAATGGGCTGCATGTACTCAGATCCTCGCTTGTTTTTATTGGACACTGTTCTCTCCTAACCTTTCCTGGTTCTCTTCAATCACTGCGAAACACAAGTAGAGTGAGTTTAAAGTACAGAGAGGACTCCAAGGATGACTGTACATAACATTGACCCACGTGGTTCAATTATCCAAGGCATTTTCTCCAGCATAAATGTGGGAGTGATGCATGGAGCACAGTCACGTTATGCTCTCTTTTTTGACTTTTTAAAAAGATGGTTGTTGGTTAGTTATGACTAGGACAAGGAATGAAATCCTTTTTTTTTCCACGTCTGTGCCTATATTTGTCCTTTCTCCTGAGGTACTTCAGCACATATCTGAGCCGTTGTGTCTGTTGTTGACCTGTAGGGGGAGCAGCGGCCCAACTTCCCTCTCCCCACACACTCACAGCTGGTCACACACCTGTTTGCCAGATGTCACAGACAGAAGAAAATGAGCTTGACGTGGAACTTCTTTTTTCACCTCTGTCTCTTTTTTAACTTTCTGGTAAATGTTGGCCAGGGACATTATTTCTCTTTCCCCCGATGTCTGTTTACACAAGCTGAGATTAGTGCTGAAGAAGGTGAGGTGAAGGAAACAGCACCTGATGACAGTCTGCAGGAGGCACCAGGGAATCCCCTCAGCGTCACTCTCCAAGACACTCCTGGGCCGTTGTGAGGGATATGCCCTATCAGGATCAGGTCCATGATGACATGTCAGACTTTTGTGTGTTTTTGCACCTTAGTGCTTACAGTTGAATGGTATATTTAGTTTGGGCCTACAGTATGTTATTGTGATTTTTAGCTTCGAGGCAAACTGCCAGTTTAAGAAGACGCAAAAAATACACATCAGTTTGGTTGTAACTTGTGAAATGGTAAATTATGTGATGAATGTTTTTGTCTTTGCGTCAATATCATGAGTTGTAACAATAAAGTGATATGGGCACCACTGAGGTGTCATCTTGTCTTTCTGCAGGTAAACAGTGTTCCGGTTCTGGTCGGGTGCAGTGCAAAGCAAGGCCTTTGGCTTAATTAGCACCTGTGTTGGGACTAAATCTGCTCACACATTTGCCTGGCTTTGAAGAACAGAGCCGCTAATCCTCAACCTGTCAGCCAGAGAGAGAGAGAGACAGTGAGAGGGAGAGAGAGTGTGTGAGAGAGAGGGAGAGATAGAGAGTTGTAGTTTTAACACACAGGATAAAGATAAAAAATCCCCCTTAAATTTGTTCCTGTATTGCTCCTTGTGAACATTGAGAGTACTGAATTCCACTTTAGGTCAACACAAGAATGCAGCACCATATTTGACAGTAAAAAAAGACTTCACCAGCTATTGAAAGTATTTCGACAGATGGCAAGTTGAATATGTGCATGTCTTCTTGTGTATATTTTGGGATTTCAGTAGATTCTCAGATATTAAACGCACAAATGAATGAGTGCATGGCAGTTTTTATTTATGCAACCACAAAATGGCACGCAAATAAAGAAAGCAGAAATGTCCAAACGAAAGTACAGGTCTTTAATATTTGTCAAGCAAGCCACAAAGAGGGTGTTCCCTCTGACACAAGGGCCAGCAGTGGTGGTGGCTGGAGCTCAGGCTGTTTGATCCCTTTGCCGGGTTCCCTGGAAAAGCTCAACTCTTCTCCTCTCCAACTCTGATGCTCTGGGTCACCCGCTGGAAGCAGTACAGTCAAGTCAGCATAGAGCCACTGGCCGACCATTCGTTCAGCTGCTCACTGGGACACCGTAAGAACCACCGCAGAACTACCGCAGAACCGCCGGAGAACCACTCGAGGACCTCGACATGTGTCATAGCCACAATTTACCGATAGCTATGTTGTGAAACAGATACACGATACCATAGTACTTAGCAAAGTTATTTTTGAAATCCTAAGTCATATATCTTCTGTTCCTGAACTGGCAACAGTAAGGCAAATCACATTAGAAGATGAGATCAGCTATGTAGAAGAAATGGTTGAGGATGAATGAATTGAAGGAGATATTCAGAGGCTTTCCTTACACCATCCTAGATGGCGTACTTGTGTGAAACCTCAGGATTGTGATTTTAAAACAACCTCACCAAGGCAAATCTGGGTCCAAATCTGAATTGGGGTGCCACAGTACTTAGCTTCCCACCATGTCACCATAGATGTCTGTAAAAGTAGCTATAATCAGGACCTATCAGAGCAGCAACGGTGCCACGCTAGCAGTCAGTCTCAGTGGGATGACCCTTGTGATGGCTAGGTGCTCCACCTCTCCATCTGTGACCAGTGGGAAGCTGAATCCTCCACGGACCACAGCAGATATGTTTCTGACAGCGGAGTGGTGGTGGTGTGACGTCGTCGGAATGTTCTCAGGTTGTTCTCAGGACGAGCCCAGGACGTGGTTCTGATAGGCTGTTCTGGCCACAGAGCTCCATCCCCATGTGTGAAGTAGCACAGCAGGAACCACATCAGGGGCCCAGCCCCGCCCAGAGCACCCACAGCTCCCAGTCACACGCAGATACAGATACAGGAATGCTGTAAGACCGCGCCCTGCCTAGCACCCGCTATCACTGACACACACATACATGCACACACGCACTCACACACACATACACGCATATGCACTTACACACACATTCACACACCCTAGTCATCCAAGGGATCATGTCAATCAAGTTTGGTTGAAAATGTGTTTTTAGAATCTGGTTGATTTTCAATGTGGTGTAAGTCAGTGGGAAATTATTCATGAAAATCTAAAATAAAACACATGGGAAAGGAATGTTCTAGGAATTAATCGGAATCTTCAGCAAAGAAAACTCTAAACACCATATTTATAATTTCTAAAAAGTTCTGGGGTTCTTTAAAATATATAATTTCTATGTGTTCCTCAAATAACTAAAGAGACATGTATCAATGTCACCTTGGAAAGAAGAAAAGAATACCAGTATACTTACCCAATTCTGAAGAGTGATGAACCTCTGTGACTCTCTGGTGAACTGTTAAGCCATTTGTCTAAGTGGTTGTAAAACTTCTATGCTGCTTTTTCTACTCGTAATTAAAGCAGTAAATTATTTCGTGTTTTCGACAGGGTGTTAATGGTGACTTTATGGGGCTATAACATGCAGGTGCTCTCTTTCTTGTTGCCTTTTTCTAGTTGTCTTGGGTTGTCTCTACGTCACTGGGTGCTCGCCAGGAATACAGCCATGCTACACTGATGGTACTAAAACTCCAATGGAGCGTGATCTGAAATAACAGATCGACAGAATGGAAATATTGAACAGCCTGTCATCGTCTTGCCCTCAGTTTGGAGGTCGGTCAATAAACAGACCCATGATGACATCTTGACTTGAACCATATTTCTATCACAGTGTATCTGGCCATGACTTGCCGGCTCCACATTGCTTGCGTGTGTATTCCCCATTTGATCATTATCCATCTGACCGACAACAAATACTCTGATGGAGTTGCATTGCTGTGAGAAGCACATTGAGGCCCACACACTGCCATTCTCTGGAATGATGGTGAAGCTGATGTCAGACACTGATCTCAAGTCAGTTTTTGTTCCTCCGTCTGGGAGTGAAGTTTAGGAGGACGAGTGTATTGGCTGATCCTAGTTCATTGCATAAGAGACTGAGCAGCACAAGAGGCCTATCAGGCAGGGTGGAAGCCCTGATCCAGTCTCCATGCTACAGTCCAGTGGAAGATGAAAGTCAGTGTTTAGTACTGATGCCTATCTCAGTCCCGTGGTTCAGGCCAGTATGTCAGGTTAGCTTAGCAGTGTGTGTGTGAGTTTGTGTGTGTGCTTGTGTGTGTGTGTGTGTGTGGTAGCTGAGGACTTTAAAGAGCCTGCTGATCATCTGGATACAATTGTGCCATTACTGTTTTCTTCTGTGTGGGGTGTGGGGACACAAAATACTTAGCCGATAATGATTGAAACGTCTCTTTGCTCTCTCTTACTCATTCTCTTTCTCTCTCTCTCTTTCTTTCTTTTTCTCTCTTTCTCTCTCTCTCTCTCTCTCTCTCTCTCTCTCTCTCTCTCTCTCTCTCTTGTTATTTCTCAGACACAGACATACTCACACACACACACACCCACACACACATACAAATACTGAGGGAAA
This sequence comes from Osmerus mordax, assembly GCF_038355195.1. Lineage (NCBI taxonomy): Eukaryota > Metazoa > Chordata > Actinopteri > Osmeriformes > Osmeridae > Osmerus > Osmerus mordax. The sequence continues at coordinate 17,960,860 of NC_090051.1, read as the reverse complement.
AAATAATTTGAAGACCCACAAGAAGTGACCAGACAGGAAATGGGGTTCCTGTCATCCAAGTTAGACCTCATTTGAACTTTGACCTTTCTCTGTGATTGGCTGCGGGGTGATTACTAAACACTGGTGAATACACATTTAGCCTACACGGTTACCGTAACTCAGCTCCCCACTTCCCATAATGTTTGATTTTTGTAGGTCATTTGTTGCAGAGTTTGGTAAATACGCCTTAAACACATTAGACATAATGGATGGTTTTTACTGGAAGGAACTTATCTACTGGAGGAACCCATTAAAAATGACTTGTTATACGAACACACCTGGGTGGCATCAGATCTCCAGACATTCTCAAACAACCAAACAGCTTTGCTGAAAAAATCTGCCTGTCTAAAAAGTACTTCGAAAACCTCCAATTTTCCCTCCACACTCTTTAAATTCATTTCGCCTGTCTAATCTTAACGAAAGGCAATGATGACTCAATTCACAGGAGATTTTGAACTCTTCTCAACAGTGCAAGTCCTTTTCCCTCTGATGTGTCTTGAGGTTACTCCCACCTGAGTATAAAACGAAGTAGTCATTACCTCATCAGAGGACAACATAAATAAGTCTCTGTCGTTTCCTCCCCTGGAGGATCTAGCATCCTGCCCCTAGTGAGTCATTAAAACACTCATTTTCTCTTTAGTCTGTGAGGTGACAACCCCTCATTCCCCAGTCCAGGAGGGGAGCAGCGTCACCCTGTCATTTTGCCCAGTATATAGTCTCACCCCGGCCCGCACACAGGACATGTCCCAATCAGGCCCTGACTGCTTTACTCTCCAACATGTGGTCATCACTCACAGGCCACAATCAAAGGATTCTACCGCACGCAAACCAACTGACTCCTCCTTGCTACTGTGTTTGACAGCTGAGCAAGGAGGGGACGCAGACAGCAGTTGTGAGAGTTTACTTCTCTTTGCTGTGCACTCTTTAATCTGTGAGTACACATGTGAGCAGGAGGAGGTGATGTAGGGAGACGAACCCGCCTCTCTCTGTGTGTTTGTGTGTTTGCTCCACACTGAGAGACAACTAACCTAAATGGTAACTACCTGACCCATGAACATTATTTTCAATCCATAATCTGTGATGTCAACTTCCGTTGAATTGTAGGTGAATCTGGAAGTGAAAAAAAGAGCATGAGGGGATTTCAACAACCCCTCGTAAGAACTTCCAGCTAAACGTGCCACACAGCTGCATGTCCCAGCCATGAGCAGACTTCTCTTGTAAAAACTGGGCCTACCATGGGCCCGTTCCTCCTGCCACCCTCACCCACCCACAGCAGCAGTAGTACCAGCAATAAGAGCATGTTGAGATCCTGGCCCAGCACTAATTAGTACCCTGCGAGGGCCTGGCAGCTCCCGGGCTCCCAGCTCTGAGGTCAGCCGCCCTCCCGCCCCTCCAGTAGCTACCGCTCCTGATTAACTGCATCCTGGCACTCAGGGCCAGCACGCTCGGACAGCCTTTGATCTTCAGCTCCCGTCCCGGGGACAGACATGGGCCGTCTGCAGGCCTCCGGACGGTAGACATTACAGTAACTTTCAAGTGCAGCAGGGCACGTCCCCTCGCGTGGAGTTTTTTTATAGTCAATATATTTATCGTGAGTACAGCTAAATATAAGCGGAAATGCAGCGAGTAATGTATTTATAGAGCACTGTTCAAAGCTCAAAGAGACCTCAGTGAAATTAGGAAAAAGGCCAACCCTCACTTCAGGCAATAAACCAATTAACTAAATGTGTTGGTAACAGTTTAGGGTGTGCTTGTGTCTCTTTTTGTTTGTTAGTCTCAGACTAACGTCGACTAACATTGATTCTCCGTGTTCCTGCTGCATTAGCGAAGAGGAGAAAACGGCTTTATAAATCCACACATTCTCTCACACCCTGCTTTATCGCCGTCCGCCCGGGGCTCATATGTGTTCTAAACCCTGGCCGGAGCGCTGCCTCAGCCTAATGGAATGTGGAACATACAGGGACATCACTCCTCATTGGCTTTAATAGCCACTTCAGGCCCTAGAAACTCAGAAAATAAAGGTCTTCCACCCAACCACACCAACACTGACAGTACACCAAGCCATCGGAAACCGCAACACTGAGGAGAATAACCGTTTTTTATGAACTCAATAGGGCTCATTTCATCCAATTGACTATGACTCTCTCCTGGAGCTTGACCCCCCTATGAATGAGATTGTCTTCCATGCGAACATGCTGAGGCTGGGGCCTTAATGTAACTTTTTGAGTCTTATTGAACTGAAGACAGTCTTCTGTATCAACACATTCACAGTTAGCTGAGAAAGCCGTGGGGGTGGATAGTATGTAAATGAGCCCGCTGTCACTGGGGAACATATGAGAGATATTAGCCTGTTGTCTTTATATAGCCCTGGCAGGCCTCAGACCTGAGGAGCTCTTAGAGAGGGAGAAACCACAGGGCCCTCAGAGGCATCCATCATCCTAACCAGGGGTGAGGAGATCACTGACCTCAGGCCAGATGTGCTGGGCTGAGCCGGGTTGGGCAGAGCTGGGCTGGGCCGGGCTGTGCTAGGTTGGTCAGGAGCTGGTGCGTCACTAACATAGATGTTACAAAACGCTTAATCCTCAAAAGAATGAAGACATATCAGGTAAACCAAGTCTTAGTTAATTCCATTCAGATAAATTAACTTGTTGGTTTTTGCCAACATAATCTGAGGCTAGCTGGTAAAAGAGTGGCTTGGTAATGCAGAACAGCTCATCTCACAGTCTGACAGGAACCATCTCCTTCCACCCTAGTGTTTGCATCAGCAGGACTCTACAAACTGTGTATTGCAACTCCATATTTACTGTGATCAAGTCAATAACAGTTTATAGTTAGTTTCTCTCTCTCTCTCCCCCCTCCCTCTCTCTCTCCTTAAATGCCCGATCTCTATACGCGGTCTTTCTTCTTTCTTTCTCCCAAATCCTCCCACCCTCTCGTTCCCCCTCTGTCGCCCTATCACACTCTCTCTATCACCCCCACCTAACCTTTGTTACCCCACTCCTAGTCGGAAAGTCCCCCCAGTTTGGGAGCGATGGAGAGGAGGCACGCCACTGGCAGCTGCTCGACCACATGAGAGGGCTGAGCAGAGGAGAAGCAGCCAGATAATGGGAACCTCGCTGCTGTCAGCCACGACCAGCTGCTCTGCTCCACACAGATTAAAGACCTGCCTTAACAGTCCGCCTCTCTGGTCTACGCTAGACTGGAGGAGCTCTGCTCTGTTTCATGCTGGGTGCTTGTGCTTCATACGCTGTGCCTCTGTCATACTCAAGCACACACACACACACACACAGTCCCCGTGTCTCGCTAACACACACACACAGTCCCCGTGTCTCGCTAACACCCACACACAGTCCCCGTGTCTCGCTAACATTTACATTTACATTACATTTACATTTATTCATTTAGCAGACGCTTTTATCCAAAGCGACTTCCAAGAGAGAGCTTTACAAAGTGCATAGGTCACTGATCATAACAACAAGATAGCCAAAAAACATCGCGAGTAGCCAAAACATGAAGCACACATTGTGAACAACCAAAGTAAGTGCCAAAGGGAAGAACCATAAGAGCATGTAGTTAAACAAGTTACAATTAAACAACATGAACCGCTATAAGTGCAAGTGTACCTGTGGAAAAAAGCAAGCAACAGTAATAAAAACAATATATCACAGCGAGAACACACACGCTAACACACACACACAGTCCCCGTGTCTCGCTAACACACACACACAGTCCCCGTATCTCGCTAACACACACACACACACACACTGATTTGTTCGAGGCTGTTTAGTTTTCTGTACTGGGCCTAACCCCTACCTGCATGTTCATACAGCATGTCCATCTACTGGTCATCCGACAGGGACTCGGCTGGTCTCTATGGTAGACAGTTTGCATGGATGATAGGGTGAAGCTAGTGTAGTTACTTCAGATGCTCTGTACCAGTTGTCAATTGAATCCACCTATATTATGTTACATGTCACACAGTAGTATTAAAAGACATCTGTATTCAAAGGAATCAAGTACCAGTACGGTATAGGGCTTTCTAGTGGGATTCCTTACAATTCACTTAACAATGCCTCACTGCTGATTCAGATCATCAAAGGCCTCCCCATACAGTACTCTGCCCCACATCACATTACACTGAGGGCTCTCTCTCTCTCTATCTCTCTCTCTCTCTCTCTCTCTCTCTCTCTCTCTCTCTCTCTCTCTCTCTCTCTCTCTCTCTCTCTCTCTCTCTCTCTCTCTCTCTTTCTGTCTCTCTCTCTTTCTCTGTCTCTCTCTCTCTGAGCTCCATGCTGTTTTGTTTTTTGGCTGTTTTATGCAGGCAGCATGTCATGATTGTCTGCTTCTTACTAAACACTAAAAGAATGTGGGTAGTGACTCACTTGTCTTCATGGTAACCACTGAGGCTTGCCGCAATGTGTAAGAAAGAGAGATAGAAAGAGAGTGAGAGAGAGAGAGCGAGGGAGAGGTAGGGGGAGAGTTTCTTCTATTTGAAGAAACATTAAAACGAAAATAGCAATAAAGATTTGGCTGAAAGTCTAACCAGAAAAGAGAAAGAGAGGTTTGGTAATCATTTTCAAACCAAATCTTCCGTGAAGAGAGTGTCTCTGTCTTTATACACCAGGGTGTGCATGTACCCCAAAACACTCACATCGAGAGGAGTTTATTCCAGGGCCCCTGCAGCCAGGTAACATTGGAAGCTAACATATCACTCACACACCACAGAGCCACCAGCTCTTCAGTTGTGGTTAGCAGGTTTTAGATGAAGAGTATTACTATATCACTGGGTGGTTGTAGCGCCTCCCAGCCGTCCTCCCCGGCTTTGTGCTTTTGTAATTTGTGTAATAGAATACCCTGATGTCATAACCCCAATAAAAGCGGCCTGTGACAGATGTCTGGCTGGCATTATTTCATAGAGGTGTGTGTCATTGTCTTGGAAGATCGCGCAAGAAAATGGAAGGAGCATGACATTAAGAGAGAGCTGGAGTCACCTCCCCACATGAAAGGGGCCCCGCATCTCAAGCGCTCTGAGCAGAAATGAAAGAGTGCTGTCAACTCACGGCACTAGTGTACGTACAACACACCTGTACAATGGGGTGTCACTTCCTTCGATTGTATGTCATCTGCTTCAAATGTTGTGTTTACTGAAAGGGGAGCACACACATACACTCACACAGGAAAAACCTGGCACACACACACACATACCCACAGACGCATACTCACAAGAACATGATCACACACACACACACCTGCAGATAAACACACAGACGCACCAGAAGGGGCAGGTTTGAACATAAAAGACACAGAGTAACTGTAACACTCCCCTTGAGACAAGTTCTAATCTGTCTCTGGGTTTTTGTCTGCTTAATCTCAACTGATTGCTCCCTTGACAGATCACACAGGCAGAGAAAGAGAAAGGGACACTGCTATGGCACCAGTGACATGGACTTAGCCAGCCTCCCAGGTGACCAAGGTGAAAGGGCGGTGGGAGTGGGATTCTCTCCTGACGAGTTGGTAGCGAGATTATTCGCAGGCAGAGGTGTGTCCCCAAACATACCAGTACACATGTGCCACAAGCAGCAGACATGGTTCCCGGCAGAATCCTGGCAGCCGAGGAAGGCGGGAAAAATGTCAGGAATGATCTGTGAGCTCAGTTCTGCAGGTCTGAGCGAGCAGGGAGCAGTGAACTTTAGTTAAGGTAGCAGAAATGGCCAGAGGCCTTGTCTTTCTTTACTACTCAAGGAAGACAGATTTCTGATGGACCCAAATGTGTCTGTAGACATCACTGCTCTCAAGCTGTGCTGTGTTGATTAGGCCACGCAGCAGAGCTGCCATTAGAGATGTCAGCCATGCCTTTCGATAAATGACTTCTACTACAACATGCAATCATACTGCGGCCTGCCTGCCATCATGAGGGACTATAAAGGCTTAAACCAAAGACTGTCTGAATTACTGCAGTTGGTAACAATTAACATCAAGCTGCTTTTGTATCTGTGTAATAACAGTGCAATTACTTTGCCAGCCACTGTGTATTAACATGTTATTACATGATGCATTAAAAATTGGTACGAGGGGATTCCTAAGAGACCCACTCCTTCCTACACAAATTAGCCAGGCAACCTTCTTGTGACAAATCACACTGACACTAATGCGGCTAAACTTTCGTAGTAACAATCGTATGGGTCAGTGTGACAAAGCACAATGGAAAAGTCCTCTCAGTGTGCATAGAGCCAAACCACATTTGTTAAATTCACAGACACTTTGAAGCTTACCTTCCCTGAGTGATCTACCCAGAGGTAGACAGCAATGTACCTGACAGAGCTCCAACCACAGCTCCATGTTCCAAAACCGTCAGCTGGCTACACATCATCTTCAGATCTGTCTGATGTTATGGCCCTAGGTTCTTTGACTTCATGTTATGGGACCAAACTCGGAAACCGTGGCTTTGTGGCTTCCTGTGGGTCAAAGACTTAAAAAGAACAGAGCACAAGAAGAAGAAGAGAAAAAGGAGGAGGAGAAGGAGGGAGGAGGAACAAGATTAAAGGGTAACGTTGTGCGTAGGTTTTATGTTATTAATGCCGAAATTGCTAATTTTACTCTTTAGAACTTCTGAAGGGTTGGTTGGTGATGCAGCAATTTACCTCATTTGGGGAAGATAACACTGATCAAAGCAGAAGAACATGGGGTTAGTAGTGGGAGTCTGCCAGAGCTTACCGGGGAGGGTTCAGGGGGCACGGGTTGGTGGGGGCTGCGGCGGGTGTGTTTGAGGAGGTTGGGGGGTGGACAAAGATTTTAATGGTGACCGAGTGTCAGCGTTCTCCGATCTGACTCAAGGACACGGAGGTGGGGAGGTGGGCAGGAGAACGTAGGAGAGAGGGTCTGACATGTTGGGCCCCAGCTGTCTACGTTCTAGAGAATGTAAGACAGATGACTCAAATATGCGCCCCAGACATGACAGATAAAAGATTGTTTTCTAATGACATTTTAAGTACATTCCTCAGTTTAAGAGCAATCACGAATACCAACGACCTAAGATCTGCCTGTAAAAAAGCACTTCCTTTATGTAAAGCCAGTAGTATGAGGACATGAGGGAGTTTTACTGAGGTTCCATTTGAAGGGATGTAAAAGATTTTGAAATATTTGCCTTTAGTCAAAGTCATCCAGCACAGCAATGGTCAAACAGCGCAGCTTGAGATAACTCCCAACTTCCAAAGCAACAAAACTTTCCTCGGTGTCCCTCTCCATTAGATGAATCCCATTGCACGACAGTAGCCTAAGGACGCAATGTTCTATGAAAGATGCAACAAGTGTCTAAAGGAAGCCCCTTTTTAAGTAGCAGTCATGCAGTATTCAGCGAGCTTCAATTTGGGGGGCCCACTTAAACAGGGCCCAGATTGGATCTAATGACAGACAGGGGAGCAGGGGAGCGTGGAAGGCTGTCAGGCTAAAGGTGTTCCCCCATAGAGACCCTGCTGGACCCTGGGCTTCTGGCTTCAGACCATTTATAGCTGCGCTGGGGAGGAAATATTTAACCCTGCAGATGAATATTTCAGTGGATTGCTCCTCGTGTCACTCCTCATCTCTCTGCTCGTGGAGACACGGCCACAGAGCTTACAGCAAGTGGAAAGTGGAACAGTCGCTAGGGTGGGCAGGCGTCATGACTACCGGCTCTCACAGCCTTCATGAAAATGGAACTAAATCCACTCTGTGGTCTCGGCTGAGGTTGGACAGAACATGCTCCAAATGGTGTTAAAAGCATGTTCTTGCTGGCCTCTTTTCAATATTTCATGAAGTAAGGCCCACAAAATTATCCCTCTTTCCTCCTCAATACCATTCATGCTGACACAGGCCATGAATAAGTGATATGGATCAAACTGGAACGTTAGCACAGATCAAGTATTTGTAAAGAAGCTGACAGATGGAGGCAGGAGGTCCTATGAGATAATGTGAAGTGGGCTTTGCGATGTGTTCTTTCCTGTCACACTGAATTTCAATGTGGACTTAAGTAACTCTGCAGACACAAACTAGGCCCATTGTATGTTTATTATAGGGTCAGTGTTTCAGTCCTATAGCAATGTACTTCCATGAGAACCATATTTCAAATGGGCTGGGATGAAGAGGAGAGGTGTCCCATAGAGCAAGTTTTATTATCAAGCATATATGTAAAGTAAATACATTTTCACTTGATTATACAGCTTCCTATTATTTTTAACCTCAGAACAAATTGGATGACGTAAGCAGAAATCAAAGTGAATTGCACCAGTGTAATCTCCAGGGTAAACTCTTAGTCCTAATGGGATTAAAGCTCGGTGTGGGAGTTCTCATCGGACCTGACCTGAGCTGCTCATTCTCCTCAGGCCTCTCCCGGACAGGACACCCAGCTGCAGCTAATCACCACCACCTCCTGACCTGGGGGCAGAATAACAACCTATTTAAATCAGATTTATGTATCCACTGTATGTCACGTGGGAAACGTGTTACACAACTCCCAACTTCAGTCCCACTTGGACGGGTCATTTCTGAAGTCTATTTGCTGGCCACGTTCAGCCTCTTAAAGCCTTGAGACGCCTGAAAGGACACCTATGAGGATGTGGAGATCAAGACACTTGGCTGTGCCACACTGGGAAGGTCTCTTCCTGGACGCAAATAGGAGTGGCTGTAAACAACATCTGTGCCAATCACGAAGCCAGTGCCTGTGCTGATAAGGACACTAATACGGCCAGAAGTGGAAGATGGGAAAAAGAGAGAGGAAAGGGAGTGGGAAGCGAAACACAGACTGCGTTTTGCGCCTCTGTGCTTTCTCCTCAGCCCTCAGAAGAGCTGCTTCTGCCAAACACCTCACAAGGCTGGAATACCACACCTGTACTGTGACAGCACTCACGTGTGGTCTTTCACGTCGATTAGGAGGTCAAAGTTCAGTTTGTGTTTTGGAGTTTCCATCAATGAAACCAACAAGCCTGAGATGGGTCCTCTAAGATAACAAACCCTACCCTATGCGTGCATGGCCAAACATGCAGGGCTGAATCATGTCCCTCTCTCAATAGACACGCCACAGCGATTACCTGTGGATTTCACTGTGCATTTGTGTTCAACAAAAGAAATCACGATTACTTCTTTCGCCCCGCAATGGAGTGCATGCAGTCGATCCACCTTATTTTGCGTGTGTGCGTATAATCGTGTGCATGCTAAAGATGCATATGTTTGTGTGTGTGTGCGTGTGTGTACGGTACTGCACTCTCCCTCAGTTGCTTGTATGGACTGGTCTACTGTGATCTTCTGTGCTCTATTCACCCTTGAGAAAAAATGCACGAAGAAGACTAACGTTTATTTCTCATCAGGCGTTCCAGGCGGTTCAGTTCAGGAGGCAGCGATGTAGTAAAGTCAGTGCAGCTGCAGTGGCAGCTCTGCCCAGCTTTATGGGTGCAGACTGCTGCACCACAGAGGCTAGGCTAGCTTAGGCTCATTTGACCAGAGCAATGCACCAGAGTCTTTGGTCTCGTGCATTTTTTGGGTAGAGTCAAGATCTTGATCCCACTCTCAAAATACAGTATATGGCTGGCTAGCGTTGACACGGCTCTGGTTTTTAATTCGATGCTTTCCAGGGTGTAACCCAACAAGGTCAGACATGGGGCACCAGATTTGCTCAGATGTTCACAAGTGTTGCGGGGGTGGTTTGGATCAGATCTGTAGAGATGAACCTAAGAATTACGAAGGAATTTGTGTGTCCTGGCTTGGGAATTGAACCCTGGTCTCACTTATTAAAAGACATGCACAAACTCCTATCAAGCAACTTGGGAGCCAGTGCATGTTTTCAGGTAACAGATAAGATTAGCCTTCAAGAGCAGTGTCATCAAACCACTTTTCCTACACTTCTGTATCCTGGGTGTCCTCTGATCTACTGCAATCTCAGACAGTTTCTTCAAGTTCAGCCTACACACGCCCTGCTAGTTCAAAACAACAATCTCAATCACAAAAAATATTTCATACCTACTTGAATAACGTTAGGGTCTTTGAATTCCAGATTCTGTTCTGATAAATTATGATGAAGTCCAGACATGTTATCCTTGAGATATGAAGTCGATTAAAAAAAATGATTGATTATGTTTGTTATCTACAGAAATACTCTTTATTATGTCACACCATTCATGAATCAAATGGTTATGGCATGGGTTCTTTTTGTCAGATAAAAAGGAAGACAAAGTTGTAATCAAAGCTAGGCTTGAGGTGATCTTGCACGAATGCTTTTTTGATTAATTTATGAGACGGAATGTTTACACAAGGCACAAATGATCAGCAGTTCACTGCATTTTGGCCGCAGATAAAAGTGACTGTCTGTGGAGGAAGGGCCCGGGGACATTTTTGTTCAGGTTGCAAAACGTCAAACGTCAACCCAGGATTCTGAGGAGAGGACAAGTTCTCACAACACAAACTGCTAGTACCTTGGCGTCAATGCACTAAGAAGATACAGCATTCTAACTGCTACTGTAGGTCTACCAAGGAGGGAGAGGGAGAGGGGGAAAGAGAGATAGAGAAGGGGGAAGGGTACTCAGCTTGTATGTTTGGATAAGAATAGTTCTGTATGACTCTGCACATAAATAGTGCACATCTATTTACTTTGAGAGCGTATCTCTCACATTTTTACACTTGACTTGGTGACTTCACCCCACACAGGGGGAGCTGAGCCGAGGAACACATCAGTGAGCTAGAACGCACAGGCAAGCTTCTCTGGAGCTGCCGCTTGCACGCAAACAGAAACCGCTGACTGTGGACTTGAAGTGCCCTCTCATGAAGTCTCACATGGTTTTACACCAACACTAACACCTCCCAATGGAGGTAATTGGAGGCTCTTTCAGGGTATTTCCTATATGGGGATATCCTGCATCATGTATACAGCAAGGCATGCACAATACAGAAAAGGAGCCTGGACGGTGGCCGACTCATGAAATACTTTTCAACTGTTTATTAAATGCCTTTTACCAATTTCGTATATTCCGTCTTCTTTTTTCATTAATTCAAAGTCCCTTTTATAATTACACTCTTTATTGTTTTACAGATATTAAGTTATCAATGAAAAATAACTTAGAGAATTACCATTCAACAAAAAATAATACATTTATGACAAGATGCATATCGCTATGAAATGGTATCCCCAAATTATAAGTTATCTGGAACAAAATGCATGTGCCAACATCTTGTCTGCAGCAACATCACATGTGCCAGCACACCTGCCATAGATGATCAGTTGTTCTGAACAGTCACAGAAAACGGTAAAGCACCTGATTGGTCAGATGCAGTGCAGTAGGATGGAATGCAGTTTGACAGTTACGAGGATGTTACACGTGAAGAACACAATACAAGACACACACAAATAACAGACAAAACCAACTGGGAAATAAGATGACATCCACACATTTGAACAGATTCTTTGGGGTTGGGAATTAAATACAACAAAACAATGAATCCGTCCAACCACTAATGGTAGTCCAGTATAATGATTGATTCATGACATTTAAATTGAATAGATGGATGATATAATAGTGGTGCTTTGTTGAAATGAGCTGTGCAACAGCAGTGCAGTACACTGACATGGACTCTGCCATTGAGGGGATGACAAGAGGAGGGTGGTTAACAGGAGCAGCATTGATTATTTGTCCATGTTGTGTTTTGATTGGGTTAGTCTATACTTATTCCACTCTGTCTTCAGTCTTTTGATTGGCTTAGCCCGCTATCACTTAGTTCCATTAGTGTTAAAAGGTAGGGAGTCGACACTTCATCTCTGATGCAGCTGTCCTCTGGCCCTTTTCATTTAATCTTCTTCAAGGTGCCACTGAGGAGGATTCATTCGATTCAAATACTGCAGTCCACATTTTTACACTGTAAGAAAGGTAGTATGGCACGCGGGATGGAAGGACGTGACATGACCAAACTTTCTGGTACCGATACAATTTGTAACGGGTGAGTAAAATGAAATGCAGTTACATTTTCTTTCTGAACCAAGCACTGGAAGACCAAATTATTTATTTTCACTCTTTTTCTTCTTAAATGACCAGAATTCCATACATTTACAATCAACACAGAATAGATTGAATCAGGTATTTTATCAGTTTAGGAATCCCAGTTTAAATGATAGAGAGCTCAGTTATCAATCCTGTCCATGGTCATGTTACTGATGTTCCTATGGTTTCTATCTACCTAATCCTGTGAATCCACTCTCAGGGAGTGAAGACAGTGCAGATCCAGACTCTCTGAGCTGATGTGGTAGGACTCATGCTGCTGTGCACGCTCTCTTCGTGCACGCCTCTGGTTCTGGCCCTGGATCTACTCCGGTCTCCTCTGGTGCTTTCCATTCAACCACCAGTGGAAACGGCAGTCCGTCGCAAAAAGGGAAAGGGTGTATTGCAGTCTCTCCCTGTTTGTTAAAAAATAAAAACAAAGTCTTTGTCTTTCGTGGTCTCCGCTGTTTTCTTCATTTGCAGACACTGACCCACTCTGTTATCCTGCACTCCTCACACACCACATAGCAGCACCAGTGGAACTTGCAGTTGCAGCGCTCGCTACGTGTCTGCTGTAAGATGTTGTGGCCCCTGCCACAGCACAGACTCTCACAGTTGTCCATCCCAGGGCTGGTCTTGTTACAGATCCGGCCCTGTGTCCCTGCCGCGTCCGAGCCCAAATCCCGCTCGCAGAAGTCGGGTGACTTCTCGAAGTAGACCAGCTCGTTGATGTTGGCACGGCGCCGGTGTGGGTGGTGGTGATGGTTGTGGTGGTTGTGGTGATTCTGGTGGTTCTGGTGGCTGTTGTGGTGGTTCTGGTGGCTGTTGTGGTGGTTCTGGTGGTCCAGCTGACCAGTGTTCCGGTTGTGGGCTTTGATGAGCGCGGCGATTTGGAAGCGTTCCTTGAGCAGCGAACCCACCGCCCGGAACTCTGGGGTTACCTGCCAACAAGTCTTCAGCTGGCAGCTTCCCGACGTACCATGGCACTTGCATTTCCTCCTCATGTGATCCATCACCACCTGGGAGGAGGGGAAAGGGAACGAGAGATGAAGAGAGGCAGATAAAGAGAGGGGGTGCAGGTGAAATGTGGGGCTGCTGGGGTTGGGGTTTATCCCCAATGGATTTCAGACTGTATTCCCAAAGGGAATAGTATCCTCATTTCCCTCACAGACACTCATGTTAAAGGTGGATACAGAGACATGCAGGCATGTCCTTAGCATGTACTGTAGTCACATGGTGGTGTCGTATTACTTTTCGGATGTTTGAACATGGAGGAATAGACCAGTAGAGACATGGGCCTCTTTCGGTAAAATGCCAAGTTCAAGTCCCTGTTGAGGATGTCCCTCCCACACTCTGGGAGACCTCCCTGTTCTCTCCACAATACACTCGTCTGTCAGCCTGAGTTATAAACTTTTAGATCCAATTACCGCCAGGAACAGGGGGCCACCCAGAGCACTGACAGATGCTCCTACAGACACCCCTATCAACAGGCGCAGGCGCGGGCACAAACACACACCTCAGGGCCAGCAGTCCCACACACAGCACTCTGGCTCTACTTTTTCTTACTCTCCCCTCCAAAAATAATAGAAATTCTAAAGATGTGATCTGTGATTTTTTTTTACTGTCCAAGGACAGCTTGTTTGAGCACTAAGTGGGCCCACTTCTACAAGACAACACACTTACTTCTACAATAAAGAAGGAAAAACAAGAGTTTCATCTCTGGTTTCAGCTAAACTTCATAATAATTTAACCGTGTCTTCAACAGACATGTTGGAGCTGATGGCTCCAGTCCTTCACTCACCCACTGTTCTAATATAAAGGTCCTTTTGAACAAATGCCAAAGGCAGATCCTCAGAGGTGGAGTGAATGATGAATTGTTAAAGGCTTGGTTTGCGTGCAGTGGGTCTCCTTTAAAGGGTCTGTCGTGGGTGTTCCCACTGAAGAGCGAGAAAGTGCTCTCTCTCTCTCCCTCCCCCCCCCCCTCTCTTTCTCTCTCTCTCTCTCTCATCCTCCCTCTCTCTCCCCTCCCCTGCTCACTCTCTCCTTCGTCTGTGAATGAATGGATATGGTAAGGAGTGATAAATGGGACCACTTGACTCATCTGTTAGGAATGACGGGTAAAGGAAAACAACCCTCTTGAATTGACGGAAGAGTCCAAACCTGACATCAATCGATCAGAGGCTCAACAGACCACCGGTGCAAACCTGAAGAGAAGCCCTCATGCCTTCTACTGATCTTAGTCTCTACATCAGGGTTTAGTCCGTAAGGCTTTACACAAAGCACACCCTGTCATTATTTCATCGTAACCCACTTTAAACACTTTAAGATACAAACCAAATTGGGCATTATAATTGTGTCCGTACTGCTCTGGTTTTCATGATGTGTTGCGATCAAATATAGAGCTGTTTCAAGAGAAGGGACGTGGTTGTTACTGTGCACTGAGAGATGTCAAAGGTAGGTACCCTCCTGAGGTCCGGGCATATTTGTTCCGTGACAGATATGGAAGGTTGGATAAGTAGGGGAATTTTCAAACCCAGGAGGTTGAAAACCTCCGCTGTCACAGAGCAGGAAACAGGAGCTGTCTGCTCTTTGCCATAAGTGGCCCAGTCAATCTGACATGAAGAGAGAGCGTTTCGTCCGTGGTCTGATGGGAGATTGTGGCGTCTGACACTGTTCCTTTTCCTCCCTGTTGTTTTCCTAGGGTGCACCTGGGGGCATGACCGGCATGGATGTGCCTGTGGCACAAACAGAGGAAATGTGTGTGTGCTTGTGTGACTGTTAGAGAAAGAAAAGAGAGAGAGAGGGAGATCGAAACAGAGAGTGATTGAAAAAAGAGAGATCAAGGAAAAGAAAGACAAGAGACAGGAGACAAGAGCTCCAGACTAGACTAGCTATCTAGTCTGACAATAGACGCTGATATGGCTGTGATTTATTGGCTGTTCTGGAAGAGGAACTAGGCTTTAAAATCCATCTGAGGCCTGAGGCCGTACAGGCCATTGGGGATGTCAGTTCGGGAGGGGGAGTGAAGGGGGGGTTTGGGTAGATGTAATGCTAAGCGTACTGATAACACAGTCAGATATTTGTTTGTGCCCCTATGCTATAACGGAACTGAACACTGTTATACAAGTACACCAACAGAGCCGCTCTTTATAGGAATAGAGACATGCGTCATGTCTGGGTCAGCCTTTCTCAATGAAAACTGCTTGTAACATAGGTCTGACACTACATTTGAGTAAAGGAGGAAAAAAACTTGTTTTAAGGTAATTGCTCCCAAATTCATTGGTAGACCACTGTTGGAAACCCACATCTGGCCTGTTTTAATTGGAGAAGAGTGAGACAGACCCCTCTATAAAGCAGGAACCAACTGAGATCAAAACAGACATATTGGAGGCAGATTAGGACCACGACCTGTACTAGGCATTGCATGTGTAGTAGAGGTGGTTTGGAACTACAATATGATTTACTGATGATTTCCCTCTCTGAAACTCACCAGTTTTTATTGTATCGTTACACAGAGTGAGCCATATATTTACCCTCAAACCACAAGAAGCGTGTGTCTTTTTGGTCTCATGGGAGATGCTTTGTATTAACCATGGGAGGCTTGGGTCTTATTCCTTGTCAGTCACCGCAGAGCTCCCACTCGCAATGGAGTCTGCATGAACTCTTACGATTCAGTGAAGATAGGCTAGACTACATGCAGCATTGCTCTGTTCAAAGTCATGCACCAGCAGCTATTAACGAGACTCCAAAGACGCTATTTCAAAGAACACAAACAAAACCCACATAGGCACATAAAGAGTCACAGCATCACTTCAATCAAACAGCCCATCAAAGAACAGTTAAACAAGGACACGCAATAACTGACACAGAACAATCATGTATTCAGAGGGAAACAAATAGACCAAACTGCAACCATCTCTAACTGCACCATAACCATCATGTGCAAAAGTATTACTCTCGGTTAATTGTACACAACATCCACAGCTCTCATTTGGGCCCTCTAATAAAACGTTATTACGACCATAAGCACTTCCACCTGCTGTGCCTTTTACAGTGCAGAGCATTTGTTGTGGTTCGGAGTCTGTCTGAACCGGGGCCAGAAGGCTAGAACAGATTAAATAGCATCGAACGTCAAAGCTGTACTCTCAGACCCCGAGGAATGCTTCATGCCCCTCCAATGATGTGAAATGCTCTCAATGAGAAGGGCCACCGATGTGTCGACCAGGAGACATTTATGGTAGCTGTTATATCACACACAAGCAGTTCCCCAAGACACATGGTTAACCTGGTCATGGACTCTTGAAGTACCTTCAATGTGGACACCATTTGAAGATTATATTTAATCCAAGTGAATTTAACCACAGCTGTCATTGTGCTGTAGAGCCTGGATATGATCTCATCCTAGTCCACGCCACACCTACCACTAAGATACAGGTGTGAGGAGAGAGACCTGAGAGAAGTGAGTTTGTGTTAGTGGGTTAGTTGTGTTGGGAAATGAACTGTTTGAGTTGTTGCTTATCTTGGCATTCATACAAGGTACTATATTGTATATTAATTGATGGTGACTGTTTGTTCTAGGGTGTATACTGTAGTTTCAATAGCCTGGTTCCAATATAATTCTGTTGAAGGAATTTACCACTTAAGCAACAAAAGAATTCTTGACATTGATAGCTATTGTAAACAATGAGATAGAATCACACAGGTGATGGAACTTAAATTATGTTCAGAACTTGAACACTGCTAACCCTGATGACAAACTTGAGGCTGCTAAACAAGTATAATAGAGGAAATTGTTAAAATGAGATGGAATTCTTTTGGGGACAAATCAATACTATTTTCTGGAAGACATCTCTTTCCCTTATAAACTTGTCTGAAAATCTATATTTTTTAAGTAGGGGAAGGAAGGGCAAATCTCTTTCTACTTTGCGTCGTGTTTGATGTCTAAAATCTTTTTCAGGGTTTAAACATCTGTTTCCAAACAGCCAGCAGCCACTAATTAGAGCTTTTAACAAGACTGAACGTCGTGAGAACCTGAGGGTGGGCATGAGGCGACATGTATACCCTACTAAAACCACCACATTCCTGCACAAAACAGCTTCCTAGGGTGGAGGGGAGGAGGTGGATAAGAAGGAGGAGGGTTAGAGGCCTCACCTGTCAAGTGTTTTCTGTTTGATTCTGGGGGGCTGGTAGAGGTAGGGGGCTCTTTGCTGTGTTTGAAGTCATCAAGGCGCAAGCCTTTTGTATAGCAGCGTCTAACTGAGTAATACTCCTGGCTATCTGTGATGTCTGCAGCCTTTGCTATATTACATTTCCACACAGCCATTGTTTTCCTAAGCTTTAGTCTCATTAGTGAGGTGATATACGGGCTGTGCTGTGACAACTTTGGCGGCCCTGAGCACGTGCAACCTGATCTCAGAGAGACCAGCAGCAGGCCAAAGCTTTGAACCAATATACAGTCACTAGGCTTGATCAATTCAGCGCAGAAACACAAGTGGAGCTCAATAGTATTTATTTACAAGACTGAGGTATTGATGTTGATGATTTAATAAAAGATGGGAAGCAAATGGTTATTTATTTGAACTGTCCTCAAAAGATCATTTGAACCATGATGTGCCACATGCACATGATGGTTGTTTGATATCAAGATGCCTTTGAAGCTATATTACAGTTCAACATTCTCATAATGCAGAACTCCAGCCTGTGGTTGAGGAAGCACAGTAGCTACTAAATAAACTTGTAATGGTCGTTTTTGCTTCAACTCCTGCCTCTGTTGTTAGTTTTGGTTTCCTTGTATCTTCTTGTGAATCAAGTCTTGACAGAATTGAGACATGTCCCAGTAGCTAATAGGTTTATAACACACAATTACTCCTTTGTTGGTAAATGGGGCTCTTGGCAAAAACACAGGTGAAATGTGCCCAAACGAAGAAACTCATCTCTTTAATTTCACAGCCAATCTGACAGCTGTTGTAGATTAAAAGTAACATTTATTCTGAACCTGAATTACTGTTTAGTTAAGTTCAAATCATTAACTCACGCCTGTATTTCAAAGTAAACGATCACCAACCACATAAACCCACAAACAAATATGAACTTCTTTAACAATCAATCTCTCCAAAGTTATACTTGTATAGTTTATTGCTAGTTTTCATCTATATGTCTAGTTCTCCTCTATGAGGGTCTGGGTCATCTAACGCATCTGAGGTCTGTGGCGGGGCTTGGCCAACCAGCTCCACATTTGTGTTTTGTCTGAATAATCAAGGAAACCAGAAGTAAACTGATGGAGAGATACACGACCAAATTACACAGGAGGAAGCGCTGAACAATGAGCAATTTACTCCTGCTTCTGTTGTGTGTGTCACAACGCTGGGAGCAATCACTGCTTATCCATTTCATTTACATCACTGGCCACACAAACGATAGCCCTCATGGTGAATGGAGACAGGCAGACAGGCAGGAGGATATTTCACAATCTATGGCAATGTTGGAGACTTAAATCTTGTTATATCGTTAACTGAAATCATTCATTTACGTTCATGACTGGTCACATCTGCTGTCACACCCACTTCTATATATAGACAGCTTTTTCAATGAACAGGTGGGAAGTCGAGAGGGAACCAGACATTGAAACAGATGCAAGGCGTGGGATCCTATTGGCCTGAGGTGATACATCTCATGAATACAGAGGCACAGCAGACCCAACACTGGGCTTTCTACGTAGGCAAGTTGTGGTCAAGGTCTAACTTACAGGAACGACTGAACTTATTTCTTCACGATCTCACTCCACCTGAAACTCCACCTGTCAGCTTTCAGCTGTAGGCATACTAGTCACAGTCACATTATCCAATTAGTCCAATTCCAGAGCAACAATGACAGGGCAATCACACAAAGCACAGCGTGAAATCAATTTAGTAAAACTGTCCAAAGAACACAATGGGAACAATTTGCTTTCATTTAGATAAATCAAGTCCACCATTTTTATATAATAATACTTTATCAGGTCTACACAACACACATTGCTTATCAACGTGCATACAAGTATACAGGGTTTGCTGTTATTTAATACGAAGCTGTTAATTTTCCTGGACTGATGGACTGTTCTGGCTGTGTTAAATCCTATAGCTATGAGACAGAGCAGTACGGAGGCTCCCTCTAAGCTCAAAGGTAGATTAAATTGAGCATGCATAGATCCAAAATGCTTGAATGGGTAAGAGCTATGGCTTTGACCATAACAACCATGTAAGGAGAAAGGGGGTCTGGTTAGAAAAGTGTGCCTAATTTAGAAAGACCACACACACACACACAAACAAATGGTAAATGGACTGCATTTATATAGCACTTTTCTACCTTAGCGGTACTCAAAGCGCTTTCAATTCTTTGCCTCTCAATCACCCATTCACACTCACACTAAACACCGATGGCGGCAGAACTGCCGTGCATGGGGCTAGCCTGCCCATCGGGAGCAACTTGGTGTTCAGAGTCTTGCTCAAGGACACTTCAGCAAATGGGCTGGAGGAGTCAGGGATCGTACTGCCAACCTTGTGTTTAACAGATGACCCTCTCTACCCCCTGAGCCACAGTCCCACACACACACACACACACACACACACACACACACACACACACAGACAGACACACAGTCACACAGTCACACACATGGCCACTCTCAGCAAGCCGACTCCTCTCACCTGCCTGCCAACTCTGTTGTTGTGCAGCCTCATCCTGGCATGGATGTCCTTATATGTCTCACGGGCATCCAGGAAATCGCGGGAGAATCTCTCTCCAAAGTCCACATCAGGGCTACAGCCACCCCACTCCCAGGAGTCCTGGGGTCCGGGGAGGTCCGCGGGGAAGTGCTCCATGACGCCGTGAACCATGCCTTTACCCCTGTGGAAGGCCTCCTGCTCCAGACGACTCAGCTTGATCCGGAACCCCTCCTCGTCCCCGCGCCTCTTCTCGTCACAGCCGCAGGCCTTCAGCTTGCCCATGGAGCAGGCGTTCGCCACGGCGTGGACCACCCCCGCGGCCGCGATGGCGTATGCAAACGCACTCTCTCGGAAACCTGCGGACCAGTGGTGGAGAAAGGGTGAATGGGTTGGTCTCTATAGTGCGTGTTCTGTTTAGTTGATGCTGTTGCTCATTATTGGCTGGATAAGACTGATTGCTGAAGAACCACATGCAAGTACATACACACACTTACATACAGTACATACTGTAGCCTTGTAAAAGAGGCAGACACAGGAACATCTGGGACAATAGCAATTAGGGGGGAAATGTGTCTCATGTGAGAGTTGAAAGTGAGCGGCCACCCTCCTGACACACAGATCTGATAGTGATTACAGGCCAGTGATCCTACTGTCTGTCTGCCATGTTTATCTACCTCTTCTCATCTGTTTGCTTGCCTGCCGGCCTTCTCGTCTGTCTGTCCTTAACTGAAATGTCCTGCTACCATGCAAGCCCACCTGAGCCACCCTGTCTGCCAGTGCCAGCCAGCCTTCCTGCCTACCTGCCCTCTGCCAGCCCCCTACTTGCCCCCTACCTGCCCCTGGCTGCCCCCTACTTTCCCCCTACCTGCCCCCTACCTGCCCCCTGCCTGCCCCCTACTTGCCCCCTGCCTGCCAGCCTGCCTGCCAGCCTGCCTGCCTACCTGCCCCCTACTTGCCCCCTGCCTGCCTGCCTGCCTGCCAGCCTGCCAGCCTGCCAGCCTGCCTTCCTACCAGCCTCCCTGCCTGCCTGTGTGTCGGCCTGCTGAAGACATGAAGCACCCCTGTTAATCCTCTTTTAAGCTTCCCCCTTTAAGGAGGCCCTCCAACATGTTTACCATCAACCTGGCTAGCTAGCTACCGTTGGCAGTCGTTTGATCTGCTGTGGCTATAATCACACGCAGTGCTGCCTACTGCCTCACAGCTCTAATCATCCCAGTATGGCTGCTACCTCTGGACAGCTGTAACAGAGGTGGTTTGGTGAGGCATGCTGGTCTGATGAGTAGTCTTGCCGGACAAATGAAAGCTGGTTCTGTTTCGGCTTGGGCTTTGCAGAGTAAGCAGATCTTTGAAGTCATCTTTACAAGACCTGGGTTTGAAACAGCCGGCCAATTATAATTAGTGACAGTGTCCACGTTGAACAAGGTGGCTGTGACCTTGTGACAGCGTTGACTGCAGATTGGGGCTTGTTTCTCTAGACTACAG
Organism: Osmerus mordax; assembly: GCF_038355195.1. Classification (NCBI taxonomy): domain Eukaryota; kingdom Metazoa; phylum Chordata; class Actinopteri; order Osmeriformes; family Osmeridae; genus Osmerus; species Osmerus mordax. The sequence continues at coordinate 17,939,643 of NC_090051.1, read as the reverse complement.
AACATGGGTCGATCTCACCTCTGTTGCCTCTGTAGCCCACCTTGTATGAAGTATGAATAACAAATACATAAATAACACTTTATTGGTCCTAATGTGGGAAAATTCAGGTCAATTACCTTGACTTATACCTGGTCACTGAATCAACAAGCACCTGGAATTTGAAGTGTCAAAGAATATAGTTTGTCTGGTGCTCAAACTGATCATCGCAAACACACACCCGCACTGATACTCTCTTCACGTCTATCTCACACTTACTCTTATACAAATCCCATACACACTCTGGTCCGTTTTTTTTATCCCCATCTTGCCATGATTCCATTGGGGACAGATGGCACTTAGATGCAGCCCAGAGACACAGACATGAAAATGCTGTTTTAGATTTCTTCCCTAGCAGGCGGGAGCCCTGGAACAAATCAATCTAACAAATAATTTACAGTGAGAGGCACGCCCGGCTGAACTGATGGCAGAAGAAGTGGGAAAATGAATTAAAGATTAAAGAAAACTGTCACTTTGTGTTACAGAAACCAACTAAACAGGTTTATGCTTTTGCCACTGAGAGTTGGGAAAGTGCTGAGAGCAAATTCACAGCACTTGCACTGGCAGATAGTAAAAGCATTAGGCCAGCCCCGGGAAGGCTTGGGCACTTCAAGTGTCTCAATGGGTTTTTTAAGCCTAGTTTTAATTCAACCTAACGTGGATACAGGGTCCCATAAAACTTGTCAGAATGAATCAACAAATAAATACATTTTTGATGTAAAAAGGACGTGACATCAGTTTCCTGTCGTAAAATTAGATACCAAAACAAACAACTAGACTGGGGAATGCATGTCACGAGCAATCCGTAAAAGACATTCATGAAAAGTAAATAAGACTTAACCTGTATTCATTTCATAATGACCACTTGCCAAAGTTCTTTTTAAACAAAGAATAACACAGGCTATTAATCAAACCGACTAAATGCACTTTTGCAATAAGTGTTTACAGATTTCAGATTAAGTTCAATAACACATGTTTGATATACAGTATTACAGTCTCGCCTCAACTATAAGATTGTTAATAGTTTCTATGCCTGGGGCCAAACATCCCCAGCTGTATGTGAATGCCAGAAAACCAGCCTTCTAATAATGATAACAGCTTAGAATGAGTCAGAGCAGACTGAGAGTTGGTCTGACCCATGTGGTGTACTTAGTGTATATTAGTTCAGTCATTGAGAACAAATATTCCTTTCTTGATGATTAATCCTAGATTCATTTTCAAAAAGCTTTTAAAATAAGCAATTAAAGTGTTTCACCAAGATGTTGGTTATTTTCTTGAAGTTTCATATACCTTTTCAAGGGTGATAATAATAGTTTAACAATTGCTTCAGGTTCAGAGTACATTTTCACACTTAGTGCACATAGTTACTCGTGTCTCTCTTGTAGTTCCCAGGTGTATTTATTCAACATAATCAGTGCTCTCTAACTTATTTAAATGACCACATTTCTAGGGTATGAGCGAAGTCGATCCACTTCTGTTAAATATCATACTCGTTATTTGGCAGGGTGTGTGGTGGGTGGTGTGCAGTACCGACCTCTTTTAAAGACCACACTGTCGTATGGGATCTTGTTCCGGGTCTCCAGACTGGAGCAGTTCCAGCGGTGCCCTCTGAACTGGTGCTGACACTCGTGGATGGCAATTTGGATGCCCTGGATGGCCGAGGCCGTTACGTCTGGATTCCGCATGCACACCTCCAACTGTCGCCGGTTGAGACCAGGGAGGGTCAGACACACGGTGTTGGCGTTCAATATGGGGTCAATATTGGGGATCTTCAAACCTAAGATCTCATTGGAGTCTACCCTGAAACGAGAGGGAGAGGAATTGGGGTGTTAGATATAGTTCAAGCTATCAAGTCTGTCATGGTAAGAACATGGTTGTACTTATTTGGACACAATCTGATGATTCTTGAGGAGAGACACTTGTTTTAGTTGTCACAGTGTCTTCAAGTTGTCAAGTAATCTTAGGGTAGGACTGTCTGCAGAAAAGAAGGTCAAAGAGATTCGGTGTAGCAGAAGGGGTTAGTAGCCTTAACCTTCTCTTGATGAAGTCAGCCTAAGTCTGAGTCAAACAGTGGAGACTAAAGCTTGGCCAGGCCTTGGATCGACCCCCATCACCGTTACTTGTGTTCCACACCTGTAACCCCGGTCTAGTCTCAGCTAAGAAACAGCCTCCAGATTGTGGCTTTAAGCAAGGTATGTCTAGCAACTGAGGAATGATTGATGCCCCTGTAGAAATCAATCATGAGTACTGGGCTACAGTAGCCATTGAAGTGACAGAAACCTGGTGTTTGGTACATTTTGGAGAGTTTAGATAGTGTAAATACAATACTATTATAAATCACAGATGATGGACCAGGTGTGGTGCATGTAAGAAGTGTAATTACAAATACTTTGCTAGGTTAAACTGCTTAATGTACATGATGATGTATAGTGTTGGATTTTGTGGGGCAAACAAATAAAGTTCTAAATTACCCATTGTCATTATATTACATCTATTTCTTGACATTTGTCTAAATATTTCTAATGTAGGCAATTAAATTAAATTGTATTAGAAAATAAATACTATCGAATGAAAATCAAGTGCATTAAATAATCACATATTTCATGAACATTACATCTGTAGCTAATTTCAAACTTCACTCAAAAGTCAACTGCTCACTAAATTTAAGTCTAATTCAATTTATACCTTTAATGCATTATGGAAGTTGGCTCAACCAAACTGTATTTGTTTTATTGTAATAAGAAAAGTATAATACCCTTTTGGGTGAGATTAACAATGTAAAACCAAAGACAATACTTTTTAAATAGCCTAACTTTGTACACAAGACCCCAGTGTTAGAAGGAGTTAGTGTCTTTATTTCAAGTGATTAATTGCAATTGACTCTATGCTATATGGAGTAGGTCTGCAATTCTGATCACAAGCTAACATTCACATAAAGAATCCCTTCTGCATGTTTCCACTTTGATTCAAGCTACAGTACATGTTCTGACAGATGAGAATTCGACATTTCTTCTACAACACAGTCTCCATAAAACAAGTGTAACAACTGTATCAGACAAACACTTTCAAGCATTCAATAAGACATTATGAAATGTTTCATGTGAACTAAATTATACACACAATACAAGTTGAATAAAAACAATATGCCTCTAATATAAATGATCAAATATCGATTTTACATTCTTCACAGTGCAGACACAAAGTTGATAAGTGAATGAGTGAATGAATTCAGTAAATTCAAACAAATAGCCAAGTGCAATAGTGACAGCTTCCAGACATAAACGTGAACATTAATTGTTAACTACCGGTGAAGTGTCAGACAAAGTTTTGAGGCATCCACCATTATTCAAAAATAATTCTTAAGTATACCATTCAAGAGTACCATCACTAGCAGCTCACCTTTCATCGAAAAGAGACATGACCACCACGATGCACATCAGACGAGTGATTGAAAATTCCATTATGATCGCTTTTTGACGCCACATAGCCTAACTGAGATGGAGTGCGTGAAAGAAGTTAAATATTCCTTCTAAAAAGCGAGCGCTTTTTTGTGTGGTCCAAGTTCGTGCAGGCGCGCTTTATAGATGACAGGTCCAATTCAGATTAAGTGCGGATCAAATTTTAGATCTGATACAAGCCAAATCGCCCTACGAGTTGAGGGCAAGTGGCTAGTGGAACGACAAAGTTAAGAAGCGGGATATATAAACTTACTGAATCAAGAGATCTAAGTTGGCAGAGATGTCTGAACGCTCATATATGCTATCTTAGAGTACATCTGCACATTGTCCAACAGCTCCGCCAAGATATTTGCATAGAAATACATCCGAAAGCGATGAGTCAACAGCAGCGCACTATCTCGAGTCTCCTTGACTAGTGTGATGTTTTGCTTATGCTGATAGCATTCTAAACTACAGCACTTACTTACTTTGCCAGCCCACTTCTACGTCACTGTATGGAGTAGAGGAGCAGTAAGGTCAAGTGTTTTAAGTTGAGGGAGAGATCTCCCAGATAGAAGTTCCTCACTTCAGGCTACTAAGCAGCAGAAAGATTTTTAGTGATCATGAAGATGATGATGATGATAATGATAATGCAGGATAGTTCAAATGTATATTAATTAACATACATAAACGTTTTAACTTCACAAACGGTAAACCATTTCCATAAATGTTGTGCAATATCATCAAGCATGAAGCAACCAATTTAAGGCATGATATTAACTATGATGTCCTGTTCACTAAATCCGCTATAGGATGGTTTTCCTCAAAGGTTTATTTTTTCTTTAATTTTGATGAGGTTGAAGGTATAATGATAGAATGCTACAAAAAAAGCCTTTACCACTTTTAAGCTCATGGCAGGAAGTAGATGGGGGGGCCCATTGGTCTAGTCTTTTTGGGGCCACAACAGTCATAAACCACAGAGTACAATTAGCTTGTGAATCACAACCCAGTGTCTATGACTCTGTTACAACCCTACTCTCCAAATCCCATCAGACACATTGTGCTGGATGTGTATATTTCCTCCCCAAGAACTAACAGCAAGATGTTGATGCAAGCGGGAGAAAAACAGAAAAATACGTCTCCCCATCTGGTGTGGATGGGGCCTCTGCCAGGAGATCTGTGGTAAATACACACACACACACACACACACGTGCACAAACACACTCTTTTAATAATTTGAATTCGCTCACTGGAGTATCTGTTTGATTAACTTGATCGTGAGTGCTGTGGGAACGTTACAGTTAGTCCCAAATCAACCCTTGCCTCGATGTCCAGAGACCTTGACTTGGCAGTTGTGTTCACAGTCCCATTATGTGAAGGTCTCTTCCAGTGGAAGACGTGCCTTTGACCAGATGGATAGTTTGCTGTCTCAGTATCGCTCCAGCCAGGCTCGTAGGATGTATGCTAGTTCAGGAAATGAAACATATATTTTCTATGTCCTCTTGTCCCTGGACTAGAGCACCTTTGATTTCAGTCCGCAGTAAATCTGAAGGCAACAATGTGAGCTGACTTTATAAATGTCACAGGGGGGGAAAAAGAACTTAAGCTTCCTGATTTCTGGCCTTTTTCATTCAGATACAAAAACATGCTGCATTATGTGGGAATATTTTCTTTATACAATACAAACATGCGACAACGTTTCCATGTGTGTCCTCTTCAAACTTCTACTGACTTTGTTATTCTCAAAACTTCAGTAGTCCTTCAGATGTTTATGTGTCTGATTACGAATTTACGACAGGTCTTTGTTAAAGAGAAACTCTAGTTTGCGTAAGACTTGGCATCTAGAGAAGACAATTCCCATGAAGTACAAGCTTAGACAGTACTGTTTCTCAGATAGCAAGACGAATGTCATGGTAACTCCCACTATAAAATAGACATCTCTAACATATAAAGCCACACAAATGTGCTATTACTTCCGTGAATAGAAAGGAATTTATGGATTTTTAGAAAGGAATTTATAGACACATCATGGATTAAGTTACATTGTTATAATGTATTGCCATTACGTCAGCTTGAAGGCCCATTGAACTGCCAGTAATTAAGTTTGTACTGCGTTACTACTGAGACACCAAGAGTGATGTTATCTACGTGACTACATAAACGTGTCTATAACATACTGTACACACAGTGACTAGCCAAGGCAAATATGTGTACCATATGTCTGCACTCAACTCACACTTGAATTTGCATATACCCATAACTGTAAAATACCCCTCCAGTTCAATAACAAGGAATAATGCCTTCAATGCCCCATCCACACATTACCTACAACCTGTCAGCTGACACTCTGCTCAGACCTGAGTTCAGGTCAAGTTCGTGTTTCATGGAGAGTTTTGACGGGAGTAGAGAGCGGCAGAGCAGAGGTTAGCCAATTACAAGCCTCTCCTCCGAAGAACTATTTTTGGTTTTTCTAACGCGCAAATACCTGAGTGATTGCAGCTGAAGGTTGAGAAACCACTCAGGAAGGAGCACAGGACAATGTGTAGAAGCAGAACAGAGGAGAAGAAAGCCAGGGTCCAATTATAGGAGCATGCACAAATAATGACGGGGTCTCGAGGAACAATCTTTAACTACAATGGATGTTTATCATTCAGGCAGCACTGTTGAAATGAGAGAAAGCTGTTGTGCACGTTCCAAGATCCATAATATTTAAATTGCATGTGCAGCCTCAGAATATACAGCCAGTAGATATTAGCAGTAGCTTCTAGACCAGGTTGGCAAGTTATTTGACATAAACTGAGATACTGTGGCACTTGCTGTTTAAATTTGTTCAGATATAACTGCAATACTCTCTTGTGCAAAAACATTGTGAAATTGGTTGAGAGAGGAGCTACACCTACAGAAATTCTTCACCACAGAAAAACGTAATTGTTTCTAGACATCGCACTGCTGAACTGCTTATGCCGGGTGGAATCCAAAGGTTAGGCCGCCCTTGTTGTTGTATCCTGAAGCTGTGTCGCAATCCTCTGGGTGGAAGCACAGTATGGTCTTAATCAATTAACCAGTGGCAACAGAAAATATCTGGGGGATGAGAGGAGCTTTATTTTGGACGTTCTTAACGGCACACAGAAGGGACACAAATCTGACGCCTGGGGGGGAATCTTCAACTTCATGTGATTTTTTTAAACAATGGGTTGTGCTTGGTTTTGTTTTCGTTCGTAGTGAGAGGAAAAGAGAGAGCGAGACAGAGAGAAAGACAGAGGAAGAGAGAGAGAGAGAGAGAGAGAGAGACTGAGAGAAAAGACTGAGAAATAGAGAAAGATACAGAAAGAGAGATAGACTGTCTAAGCTGATGTCCAGAATAGTACTCTATCTCGGGGGTGGACATGCTTGAGGCTATGAAGTCCCCATGTGGCTCTGTTGGTATGTGCATGGCACACAGCCGGGGGCGTTGTCCATGTCATTCGACAGCAAAGCTTGGCCTCGCAAATCAAATGCAGGGTCACACCATGGGGCTAAACCACTTCGGCTCCAAATACAAGGTGTTGTTACGTGACTGTTAGGCCACTTGCCACGATGAGGCATCCTCTTTGGATACTTTGCTAGTAAGGACTCACTGTATCCAGGGGACTATGTGATCCAGCTTTTTGCGGAACTGAGGACAATGCCTCTCTCCAGCTCCGTGTACCCTCTATCCAGCTGAGAGCGGTTGGGGCCCATGGTTGGCTATTACACCCCAGTGGAAGATTAGGATGTGAGAGTACTCTGTTCAGTAGAACGAGAGGTGATGAGACTACAGCTGGGCCTTGGGGAGCGCAGTTGTGAAAACTGAAGCTCCCCCTTCTGGACAGTACAGAAACATCGAAAGGCATTTGTCTGATGTGTCAGATGGTGTGTTATCGGTACAGTTGAGATGTTTCACAATGCACAAATCAAACTGTTAGTCAGTCTGTGTAAGAGTAATGATGCTGTTTTCGGGAATCTCACAGTTAGCATAGCTAACTCCAGTAAAGTCCATTCATCATGTTTTATTGACCTAAACCCCTACGGACTTGGCTATGAAAGGAAGTAGAATTCTCTGGTATTCAATAGCGTTGCAGGTAAAGCCTGCATGATCCAAATTTCAGAGACAAATATTGTTTAGTTCCTTGTGACTGTAAAGCCTCAGCTCTGCCTCATGCCCAGGAAGGTGCTTGTGGTTAGAGCCAAGTGGTGTTCTTCTTTTCTAGGAAGTTGGGGGGTCCTTCTGGGTTGCTGTTAACCTGTTGTACTAGCTCTCTCATGCACCCTGAAATGCTATGCAAGGAAATCAGACCATTGCTTATTTTCTTTACCGCTTAACTTATTCCTGGGTATCCCTAATTGAGCGCAATTACACCATGCATGCATGGCTTCAGTTGTTGTTTTGTAAGAACATCTGTGTGTGTGTGGGGGTGTGGGTGTGTGTGTGGTGTGTGTGCAGTTAGAGCTGTTTAAGTGTGTGTGTGTGTGTGTTTGTGGCGTTATGCCATGTAACAATCAGCAAGTCAATAATTTTGGCATCTTCTGCTTTTGGCATAGAGATACAGATATGTGTTGGTCATTTCAAAAGTGCAATTCCTGCCTCCTCTCAGTGATTCTCGTGTTCTAGAGACCACAGGCAGTCTGTGTTTCCGTGACTCATCCAATAACATCTTGGTTATCACCACAGAGATCACAACAAAAACAAGGACTGGCACTCATACCGGTAACGGCAAGCATTAACCAGGAACCAGGTAGAGAGAGGAGGCCAGAGAAGGGGCTGCTGGAAGCCGAGAGAGAGAGAGAGAGAGAGAGAGAGAGAGAGAGAGAGAGAGAGAGAGAGAGAGAGAGAGAGAGAGAGAGAGAGATGAGAGTGGAGATAAAGATCTCAAGAGGAAATTAGTGAGAGTAGGCATCCTTGTGGAAGGCACTGAGTGGAGTTGGAGTGCTCTGAGGACACAGAGATGAAGATTAGAATGAGGGAGAAGCCGCAGGTTCAGAATTGATGACCATTGGGGCCACCATGGCTGAGAGTAGACTGTCTACAGCTGAACAGGCAATGTCCTCCTAGATAATGTTGATTCGACAATAAAACATAACAATTGAAAAAAGAGAAGATAACTGAATATGTTTGAATACAGCTGAACTTGGCCAATCTGTATAGTTGTGTGGATGGTCCTTTACCCAAGAGCTAAGGGAAGTCCTTTACCAAGTGTTGACATTCTTAAGCTCTGAAGTACTAACCAGGAGCCATTGTTTCATGATATGGGCTATTTCCATGTGTGGACTGTGAAGCACAACGCTGGGAACAAAACAACAACATCCTGTTCAAACATCGCCATCTTGTGTTTGAAAGGACGTAGTGTAGTCAGAGCTGGATCCCTACACCTGACAGGCCTTCATGAGTATCATTTTCATTTTCATTCTCTGTTCATACATTTGATTAACCTAATAGCGTTAATAGTATTACATTTTATTGCAATGCTGTGCATCCCCTGCTTGAATGGTGCTCCATGTAGCCTCATTTCTCATCATCCTTCACTTGTACATTACACGGATCATAATAAACCCTTCAATAAGTTTCAGTAACAAGTTTCCTGTCAGGGAATACCGGCATTGAGCACACCACAAACAACGGCTGTTTATTGACTCAGACCTGGAGAGAGCAGAGCAGCGCTGTTTTCCTTCATGCAGTCACTGGGCCACATCAACACAGGACAGCAGGTCTCTCAACCACCCACTGGTTAGGCAGCAGTGTTTTCACAGGAAAGGATAACAATGAGGACATCTTCATTTACCGGCAGAGTGCTCATCTGTACACTCATTTGCAACGGATGTTACTTAAGTCGAAGCCTTTTCCAACTGATAGTGATCACGAAAGTACACGTTTCTGTGGTGAGCCAACTTTGATACAGTCGGGTCGTTTAGTTCCAAGCCGATTGGCCTCCGAGAAGGAAGACAAGTCCCTTTGTCATCCCAAAAAGCAAAGAAATACAGGACCACAGTCTGCGCCAGGCGGGTTAGCACCGGTGTAGGTAATCATCTCCTTGTAAATCTATGGTCACGAGCCATGCTGGGTGGGCCGGGGGAGAGAGAGCCCTCACGGCCACGCAGACAAGAGCCGAACCTCCACCTCCAGCCATGTCTTTCATAAATACCACCGTCTCATTCTCCAAACACACTCTGGGTTCCCTGCTAGAATGGTGGTCTAGGAGCTCTCTGTGGTTTATAATTAAAGTCGTTACCATCAGATAAAGCCCCACACATAGTTTGGGAACAGATTTACTCTGAGTAAGCAACAACTCAGAGAAGATTGATAGAGGATTGCAGAAGTGCACTGCGCTGTAGGGACATTATAGTGTCAGGTTACCTGAAGCTGTTCTCTCTCTTTCTAGCCCTCACCCCCCACCCCTTATCTGTGTCTTTGTTCCTGCAGTTCTGATTCTAGCAATCTGACAACAAGAAAAAGTATGTTATTGATCAAAGGACACATTAAGAGGACATTTAAGAGGTTCTGAATGCATTCTGCTATTCAAAACGGATTCAGTTGACATGCTGCATGTTTCGATATAGTATGAATGTATCCAGCCAGAGAGAAACTCCACTAGATAACAGATGATCAGTCAGATCACTAGACACACACTAACCATTCTGGAATTCAAAGGGACCTGCTGAGTACCGTGGGTCTGATCAACTGTCTTAATCCTGACAGGCCTTAATTAATGCTCCACGGGTGCGTATGTGTGTGTGCATGCCTGCATGTCTGTGTGTTTAACAGTCAGCAGGCAGAGACAGACATCACTGGGACACACAGCATACCTCAGACACTGCTCAGAGGGACACAGTACAACACCTCTCTGTTCAAATCCTGCAGAGAGAGAGTCAGACTTACAGACATGCAGCCACGTTAATACCAGAGCTTCTATAAATCTATCCTCTGTCTGGTGTAGTTCATATGGTCACGTCTACAGCCTCCCTGCATACCCTTTTTGACAGTCTGCCTGCCGGTTTGTCTGCCTCCCAGCTTGCCTACCTACCTCCCTACCTCCCTACCTACCTACCTCCCTGCCTCCCTGCCTACCTCTCTGCCTACCTACCTCTCTGCCTGCCTACCTCTCTGCCTGCCTACCTCTCTGCCTGCCTACCTCTCTGCCTGCCTACCTCTCTGCCTGCCTACCTCTCTGCCTACCTACCTCTCTGCCTGCCTACCTCTCTGCCTGCCTACCTCTCTGCCTGTCTACCTCTCTGCCTGCCTACCTCTCTGCCTGCCTACCTCTCTGCCTACCTACCTCTCTGCCTGCCTACCTCTCTGCCTGCCTACCTCTCTGCCTGCCTACCTCTCTGCCTACCTACCTCTCTGCCTGCCTACCTCTCTGCCTGCCTACCTCTCTGCCTGCCTACCTCCCTGCCTACCTCTCTGCCTGCCTACCTCTCTGCCTGCCTCCCTCCCTCCCTGCCTACCTCCCTGCCTGCCTACCTCTCTGCCTACACTGTACGTGGCAGCTTGGCATGTTCCCCGTCTGTGGCGTACCTCTCTGTCTTCAACACTACTGCTGGCTGGCTCTGCTCCGCGCAACAAATTCCTGGAAAACTTGTGTCGACATGTGAGGCAGCCGACAGTTATCCAGTTTTTTTCTTTGAACAGCATAAATAACTCAAAACAACACCTTTTTTTGCTAAGTTGCAGAGGTATATACTTTGAATAGAAGTGTTTAAAATATATCTTACAAGGAAATGGTCCTTTGGATTGGCTGAGCTAAAACTCACGCCTTGACCCAGCCTGAAGTTAAATCAACATTTGCATGATGTGTTCAATGGAAGGAAAGAGTGACAAATGTTTTATTGAATACTCTGTATAAATATCCTCCATTTATGAAAAGAGACATGCATGGGGCTCTTCGTCATAGTCTAGTATTTGTTTTAGATATGAAAACTGTAAAAAAAAAAAAACATAATCTTGTAGTTGCTTTGCAAGTTTTCTTAAAAACACTTGCAAACCCACAACAACTTAAAACCCTTCAAGTCATGAAAAGTTGAGATTTTATTTGACATGTACTTAGTGAGTTCACTCCACTGTTTTACATCCGCATGAAACATAACAAATGAATATGCAATGAATTTGAGCACGGTTAACTAATCAGCAGAGTATCAAGAAAGTCCATATCTTGTGTCTGAATCTAAATAAACACTGAAACATGATTTGAAATGTCACAACAAAAACGTGTTTTACAGACTGGAAAACAAAACTTGGACTTCAGTCTGTAAAATAATCAAACAAAGCACTGACAGGAACCTCCACAGTGATTTACACAGATAAATTACACAGTCCAACTTGGAAAGGGTTGTTTAAAGCATAGAGCTGTGTTCAGTCAAAATATGTTGTTTAATATGATTTAGATTATCAATCCTTTAACCTGGCTCACAATCATGAAATAAAAACAACTAAATATCTAGATGTGAAAAAACTACACAGACTGGCTGCGCAAGACAATAAGCGAAGGATTCTTCAAAGGTTCAGTCTTCTACAAAGGTTCCTTTGCAGTGTGTAGTCACTGTCATGGTAACAATATTAAAACTATGAACCCTCTGGCGTGGAATGGTCTGGTAATAAAACTGGGTACATTGGCAATAAATCACAGCGATGTCATCTCTCATCGTGCGCTCTTGCTTCGTATTGTCCTCTGCTTTCTTGTAACACAGATCACTACACACGTATGCAACCAAGCACAAACACAGGTTCTTCTAGTCACAACTTCGGACTCGACCAAGGGAGAAGGCATGGTGCCGTTGTTTCAAAAGAAAATCCCTGTATTCCAGAGGCCCGTCTAGTGGTTTGTGTCTGAGGAGTTCGGGGGGAAACACACTTCAAAGTGATAGATTACAAAGAGTGAAAACTTGGAGACAGAAGGTTTTATTCCCACAAAACAAGCAACAAAACAAGAAAGTCTGATCTGCCTGTCATATAGAACTTTGACAGAGGGTCATGTCAGAGGAAGTGTGCTTTCAAAAAACAACATTTATCAACTCAACCACACAAATGTCTGGGTCTATTGGATGTGAAAACAACTGGCCATTCTGCAGAATATGACTACACACACCAAAAGCTTGATTGAAAGTGCATTACAAAAGCCCTGTATATCAAACGAATAAACAAAATATAATATCATACTTTCTTTATACTGAACCTCATATAAAAAAAACAAAAAAACATTCTCTTTTCATCTACAAACTACTCAAACGAATAGAAACAATGTTAACATATGGTTTACACTCCCATATCCAAAGTGCTTTTAAAAGAGATGGTAGGCACGTTCCTCATGTTACCACTATGAGTAGTCTTGTTATCGAAGGTTTATAAATAAACAGTCTTTGGTGTCAACCAAACTCATCAGCATCCAGCAAGTTGGTAGTCCTTGGACAACCCTGGGATTCCCTTTTTTTCAAATTGTCATTGATACAAGAAAAGCTGTCCTCCATGTTGGGTATGTTCAAATGCTAACGTCCATTTGTCTTAAATTATGATTTGTTATATGAAAAATATGGCACTATCAATCTAGTACTGTATAAGTCATAGCATTTGTATCTGATATTAGTCCTAGCTAACTTCATTCAAAGTCTGTGTCTTAGTGGCACTTAAATCTTTGGTTACAACTGCCACCACAGTAACATGACTGACTCTGTGTGCTTTACAGCAATATTTACAGTATCTAATGACAGATTGCTGCTCATTTCTCTTTGGGCCTGACTTGTTCTTGGGTTGAAGTGAGAAAATTTGGTTCAGGTTTTAGTCTGGGTCGATGGAAAATTCTAAAGGTTCAATGTGGGGGAATTTAGTGAAGTGGTTTGAGAAGAAGCTTCCGTTCTACATGTGAAACGATCTGTCCCAAATGCTGAGAACCTTGTGGGAAAACAAGTCTCCCGCTAGTCTTCTATGAGAAGTTCCCCAACATTCTGTTCTGGGAGATGAGATTTGGGGTATAAGGTGATATTCAGCATCCCACTGAGCAGAGCTTAGTCAGCGGTAGATGTGGGGTCCAGAAGAGTAGGAGGTCCAGCTGTCAGGTTTCTAGAACCCATATGGATGGAGCCTCACTCTCTCAGTGAGCGCAGGGACCACGTAGAACAGCTCCCCTGAAGAGTCACAGCCCGGGGGATCCTAGATCAGACACTGTTCTCCCAGGGCTCTCCTGTTCAACGACTGAAGTGTGGAAGCTTGTTTCTCAGAGCGTAATTCTAGTTAACAGAGGAGACTCCCAACTCTTCACATGTTTCTCGGGTTGCAGATGGAGGTCTCCTAGTGACACAGGCTGAGCTCCTTCCTCACAGAACACTTCTTGCACTGCACCACGCAGCACCAGTGGAACCGGCACAGACAGTTCTCCTCAAACACCACCGTCTCCTCCCTGTAGCCGCGCTCACAGCACAGCAGGTCACAGCCACTCACGTCCATCGCGGTGCTGTTGCACATGCGGCCCCTCGTGCCCAGTGAGCCTGTCTTGCGGTTGGGCAGGCAAAAGTCAGGTGACTCCGCCGAGTAGATAAGGTCCTGTTTGTCCGGGGGTTTGATGTTCTGGCCCACCGGGATGAGGGTCTTGCCGTCGTTGCCACCCATCACTTTGGAGGCGCCGTTGAAGCGCTCCAGCAGGCGGTCGCCCACCTCCCGGAAGTGGGGCATCTTCTTCCAGCATGTTCTGAGAGTACAGGAGCCAGACAGCCCATGGCACTTACACTCAGTCCTCATGTAGTTCTTGACCGCCTGTGGTGGAACACACAAACGCAGCCAAACACACACACACACACATGAATACGCGCACACATGCACACACACACAGACACAGATAGGTAAGATAAAAGCAGACGCTATTCAGAAGGAATTTCCCCCCTACTCTCCCTCCTTCCCGCTTACCTTGCCTCTGGCCTTCCTTCATCTACCCTACCTTGACAACAAACTATCACTCACCTCTACACTCACCAGGGAACGACGGACGCATTCTGCATGCCTCTGCACTTTTATCTCGTCTTCTCTTTAATCCAAAAGTTTGTTTTTCAATATACTACATCTTCACGGTGGTTGTGTTCAAATAGCTGCTCCTAATGCTATAATTGGGTTGACTACCTACAGCCCAGTCCCTCCTCCACTTTTACCTGTGTCTGACCTTTCGGAGGAGGTTGAGGCTGTGTGACAGACAGTGTATCAAACTGGGACGCATACCAACACCGGAGAAGCAAATGGGACACCCAGGACATTTTAAGCAATAACGTGTAATTAACTTCTTAAGAGGGCAGACCAGCTCAGAACAAGAGTGCTGCAGTGTCGCTATCTCCTCTTTGTCAACAAGAAGGCCCTCGTCAGTCCCATAATTCACTCTGCCTACAAGTGCATGGAGTGAGCAACAAAGGAAAACGTTGCACCTTTACAAGGAAAAGATATATTAGCAGCTACTTGCCTTAAAGGCTTGAAAACCAAATGTGTGGCACACTTGTGTTTTCTTGTTTCAGAAACATGATTCTTGTTCAAATATCAGTTTACAGTGTAACACAAATATGGCTAGGGGCTGTCTCTTTCTGATACATGGGCAGAATGAGACAACATCCATCTACACAGGCAACACTTTCTCAGAAATCCTTTTCCCCTTTGCACTGTCAAATGAAATAAAAAGCCGTGGGTTATTTTGATCCCGTCTTCAACAGTAACATTGTCACAAATTCAAAACAATAGAAAATCGTATCATTTCTGAGTTGCAGACGGACACTGTAGACTTACCAAGCGGCCGGCCTCGTTGTTGTGCAGATCGATCAGCGTTCGGATGTCGCTCTTCCCCTTCTTTCTCTTGGCGTCCATGAACTGCTTGGACTTCTCGTAGCCGAACTCCACGTCGTCCCCACAGCCGCCCCACTCCCACTTGACGCCCTCGCCGGAGGCGGGGGAGGCGGGCCGGGGAGGCGCTCGGCTGCGGGTGGCCTCGCAGCCGCACTGGAGTAGGTCTCCCATGCTGCAGGCCTGGGTCACCGCGTGGGTCACCCCCGCCGCTGTGATGGCGTACACGAACGCTGTTTCGCGGATGTCTGGAAGACACCGAAATCGAAAAAAACAAGCATTTGCAAGGGTGTATTTGTTCATGTGTTTATTCACGTCGTTTTGGAAATGGTTTTCTTCTGCCATCAAAGAACGATGCTCTACACTGGACTACAGCAGAGAGGGACCCCGGGGTCACTGTCAGCATGTACAACTAATACTGCTGCTATCTCTCACTTTCTTTCTCTCTGCTTCTCTCTCACACAAAGCACAGCTGCTGGGTTATTTCTGGCTCAGGGCTTACCCCATAGACCCTGGGGATGTACAACTACAACTGCAAATTGATCCTGTGTCTTAACCTAATGCATAGCACAACTTTCAAGGCTGTGCCGTCTTCTGGGAAAGAAACATATCCCGATTAGAACTCTTAATACAAGAGACTGCTGGTTCTATACCAATAAAGTATTTGTTTTTAAGTTTTAAGTGTCGCTGAATCCACTACATCTATACATTTGTTATTTCTTCTCAATTTGTTTGAAAACCGATAGCTGCAAAGCGCCAAACACACAATTCCCATGCAGCAGTGTGTCCAGCTCTGCCTGTATTACATCAAGCAGAGGGAAGGGTGGGGAAGGAGGCAGTTAGCAGTCCATTGTGTCGAAGATGAAATGAATGACTTTTATTTTGTGGAGCTGGAAGACGTGAGAGTGCAGTCACCGCTCAGTCTGGTGCCAATTCCATATCGCATGATTCAGTGAATGGGATTCATTAAATCTGGTGAAACGGAATCGGTGCCGTGCGAGAGGGGCTGCAGACCAGCACACTGTGATATCAATACCAGCTGTCCAACCATCTGCACACCCAAAGATGTCTCCATGCTGGCCTGTGTGTGTGTGTGTGTGGCGACAGTGTGTGTGTGTTCATGTGTGGGCGTGCGTGCGTTCACGCCCGTGTGTGTGTGCGTCTCTCCATACCGGCCAGGGTGTTTGTGTGTGGGCGTGCGTGTGTGTGCGTGCCTCCAGTCCAGTCTACAGTTTAGATCGGAACACACACCTGACCTCACAGACTAGCCACTATGTAGATGTAGTTCTCAGGTCCATGGCCTAACCCTGTTTCTCTCCCTGTCTGTTCCTCCCCATTGACAGAGGGGCTTGAGGGCCTCTAGCGAGCATCCATCTGTCTGCATGGTCGAAGCCCATGCTGCCCTGGACCTGACCCTGCAGCCCTCCCCTCCTCCTGGATCCAACCTGGGGCTGTCTCTCGGCTCTGACCCCCTCTCCTCTGCTGCCCACTAGACAAGGGGAACATGATATTACTGTATGCTCTTACTATAAGGGGTAGTTTAAAAGTTCAAAAGCAACAGCATTACAAATCAGCAATCCATATCAATGGATGTTTTCCAGTCCTCTCTTTGTTCTCGATATGCAAATGTTTGATGAGTCACAGAAAGTGAAGAGGAGTAAGTGGTAAAAAAAATAAATACCATATCGAAAGAATCTCTTAATTTGAGCAACCCTCTTTTATATTTTCCTCCGAGACACAAATTCCAAACAAATTTCTGCTGCAGCCTGTGTCTGGGCCTGTCTGAGAGTGCTCAGTATGCCAGAAGGGCCTTCGACAGGAATTAGCAAATATTTTTTTAATACTCTAACTTTGAGTCAATGATGCATGGGTCCCGGGTTTTACGAAGCACTAGGGGACCGTCTGGGCCCCTCTGCGGCATGGCGTGGCGGCAGCTCCATCTGACACATGCTGATGGGCATGAACTCTGCTGATTGATTGATCTGGCCTGGCTGAGTCCGAGTCAGGGAGAAGCTGAGCTCATGTGCTCTTGAGCACATGTCTGCTGCCTGGCTGGCATACCTGTCTTCCACTCTGTTAACCTGAGCCTCACACAGCTACCACAGACAGACATAATCCCTTACTATGCATCAAACACACTCTGGATGTTTCACACACCTACTGTACATGCTGCATCCTATGCTTACACTTGTGGGGATTCTGTCTGGGATATCTGGGGATAAACTGTCCACAGCTGTTAAATTGGGTATTTTCATACCAATGCATTTGGCTGGTATAAAACAGCTCTTTGGTTAATCTGCTAAGAGCTTGGTGGACGGTGAAGACACACCTCTGCTTCATCTCCCTCTCTGAGAGAGAGAGAGAGAGAGAGAGAGAGAGAGAGAGAGAGAGAGAGAGAGAGAGAGAGAGAGAGAGAGAGAGAGAGAGAGAAAGAGAGAGAGAGCAACACCACATGACTCACAACCACTATCAAGTTCAACAGGGAGACGGGTGAAGGAATGTTAGGAGGGGTACTCTCTCTCTCTCTGTCCTTCTCTGTCTCTCTATATCAGAGTATCACTGGGTACATGACTACTTCATGGTTGCCAGCTGGGTGCACAGGGGTGAGAAATAACCCAATAAGTAAAGTCATCAATAGAGTTGTGGAAGACTCTGATTTGTTATTGACAAGACAGACGATTAGTTTGTGAGTGTTCCCGCCACCCCCTCCACCCTCAGGGGAGCTGTCGAGAGCTGTATTGTATTACCTAATAACACAACCAGGACATTCAACCCTCATTCTATGAGAATAAAACACAGAGGAAAACAACACACTCCGCCTTGATTGTGTCAGATCTGATACTGGCATGCGCACAATCCACTCCTTGAACCATCAGTGTAATTAGAGAAGTACCAAATTGGTTATTTGAACATAGCAGATATCAAGATTATACTTGTAATGACTACCAATGACTACCCAATCTCACAGAGGAGAAGCTGCATAAATCTCATTGCTAAATAAATTGACTGGATTAAAAAATAACTTGTTCCTTCTCTGAGAGAACATGTTCATTCATACTTGAACCTTTTCCGACTAGGGTCTTTTCTATGATAAGCATGACTTACCATGTCCAAAGAGGAATGCATGTTCAATAAGTGGGTCATCTTCATTAGGACAGCTACTATACTGCTGACACAGAGGGCTACTCAGTCTATGATTAAAGGAAATACATGGTGTCCAATCTTTCCTCATAGTACCACAAATCATAAGCATGGAGATAAAAATAGCTTTTTGGTGCATATATTAATATTTATGTTTTAAACCCGTTTCAATTGCTGCTTGGTTTTGTCGCATAACTACACATGTTAAAACTCAAAAGTCATTCATTATCGAAAGAGTTCAACTTGTGAATGTATCAGGATGTTTTAGCAGTGTCTATGGACAAGACACTGGCGGTTACGTTTCTCCAACCTCATCACTCAGCTTTATAGGAAACCCCAGTGACAGGACTGTCATTTATTGTTTTCTGAATTACAGAATGTGGCTTCAGCCATAAACGAGTGTCTTTGCTTGTGAATTGCTTCGTAACTCAGAACATCTCTGTATCCACTGTGGACTGAGCACTGCCAGGGAGCGTGGCGCTCTGACCATGACGGACAGAGCAGAAGACAGAAGGAAGAGAGGTTAACAGACAGAGCAACGAATCACATTCCTAAAGTGGCATAAGAAATGACATGGCAGCCTGGGTATTTGTTATAATACATTTAAATTAGAACCACACTTTGCGTCTCTGAGCATTTTCGAATTGCTTCATTAAAACCAGGAGACATGTTCAATCTCTCCCGGGAGCTCCCCTGGTCTGTCTCGTGAGCCCAACGCGGAGCCTGGAGCGCCAGGACGACAGCAGTTAGGGTTTTTCATGTTTGAAAAGGCAGGAGAAAACAGCCTTCTGGTTATTTTTGCACCGACAAATAGGAGTCGGAGTGAGCTCGTTCTGGCGATGCGGCGGTGGCCATGTGAGGAAGTGGTCCTGTCTTCGCTGGGCTCTCGGCGCTGACAGACGGTCCTTAAAGGCTGATCTGGGTAATTGTGCTGACTATTTTCAATGGAACAGCACTTTAAAACCCATCTACTGCGCAGACACGCTGGAATTCATGATTAATCACCGTTGAGGGCTGTCAGACTCCTGCTCCTCCGTGAGAGGAGAGGTGTTGTAATACTGACGGTGCACCATCCAAGCACAGGCATGACAATCAGCCCCAACACTCTCAGATCCTCATATACCTGGTGAAAAGTGAGTGTTACTAGCTGAACCACATAAGGTCCTACTCTCCAACAGTTAGATGGACGTAGCTGACAGCTTTCAGCATTCTTTGGCTTTTCTGACTGAATCTGGCTCGTCAAACTAAGTGAGATACATCGATGTTTGACGGAAGATAATGTTTATCTTCTAGCCCTTCTGAGGGTTTCATCGTGGTACCAATATCTTCCTCATCCAGCCACCACAGTCTGTCTCAAGTAACCACACGCTATTTAGCTAGGCCACGGAGGATTACAGTCTTGCTGAGGAATGGCTCATAAGGCCTGACTGTGGCAGATGATACCATGAGTTTAGTCAGACACACCACACAGACATTCTTCTAGTCATAAAGTCTTTGAGTGGATGCTTTAATGGACATTTCTCAGCTCTGCTAGCCAAGTTCCTTCAGTGGCAGTGCTGTCATCACTATCAAGATGGCTCATAAAGATTCAAAGAGAGCTGTGAGCATGCATTAGCTAGATAGCTCAATAAAAACCAGGAGAGGATATATACAATTAATATTGGAGCAACTCCCAGTGGTTTGTTGACAAAACACTTCATTGTTGGGCCACAGAGAGTGGTTTCTATGGAGTAATGGAGTAGTCAGATAGTGCTGGAGCACGGGCAGGGACAACAGACCGAAATATGCTTGGTAATTGCAGAGTAGCAGGGCCCTACATTAGTTATATTACTGAACTTCAAAGAGATGGGAAAAATTTTGAGATCAATGATTAGGAGAGGCAATTTCAGAAGATAATTTTGAGAGTGCAATCTGATGCAGAAGAGAGTCAGTCAAGTGTAAATCTGTCTTGTTAAGACACAACAGCTGTCCTTGTTCTGAGTTGAGAGGCCACTGCCTCAGCCTCTGCAGGTCATGGGTTCACGTCTTCAAAATAGACACTAGTGAATCATGAGAGAGATACTTAGATCATCTTCTTTCATAATCACACAGCTTGGAAGAAGATTTAGGGAAAAGTTAGTCGTGCTGAGTAACCATAGATAGGAACAGTTTGGGATTCTGTTTAAACAGAATTAATCCATTTTGTTACTCACCTTGTTGGAGTATTTTGCCAAAGTACTTGTTCTGACTGGTGCAGTTCCACCGACGATAGCGAAACTGGTACTGACATTCCCGGACGCCTAGCTTGGCGCCCTTGGCCACCTCGCTGACAATCTCTGGCTGGGTCTGGCACAGCTCTGCCTGTTTGCCAGCCAGGCGCTTTGTCTTCCTGCAGATACTGTTGGGATCCATGACCAGAGGACTGCCCACCGCCCTGAAGAACAGGACACACACACACACATCATTCATAGCACCACTGGGAATCTTAGGTGTATTACCAGAGAGAGGTAGACCCATCTTAATTGCCAGGTTTCTTCTCTTGTGATGACAGACATCTGTTTACACTTCAGGTAAATTGTTTATTTCTCTCCTTAACGGGAGAAAAAGTAGGCCTCTGGTCCAGCACTGTGAGCTTTTTCCAGAATGTTCCAAACTGTTGTCATGACATAATGTGAGATCGGTCCCATTTGAGTTCACCTCCACTTAATAATCTATAATATCTGACTTTACAGATTAGCGGTGTGATCTTGTAAGGCGTAAACCAGGTGTTATTGTTAAGCGGTAGTAGGGAAAGGAGTGTATATGTCTGTGTGCATGGTCTATGTGTCTTAATGCACGCTCATGCCTGCCTATGTGTGTGTGTGTGTGTGTGTGTGCATATTTGTGCACGTGTGTAAGAACGCCTCACTGCTTTTCATTCACCCCTTGCCGTTGTGTTCCATCTCTATGTCTAATAACTTTCATCTGCGGAGTGAGTTTGTTTTAAGAAGTCAAAGCAGCTCTCTTGCCAATCCTGTCTCATGCCGGTCTGATAAGACAAGGAGCCACAGGATAGTGGCATTCTGCTCACAGGACCCATCCCCCATCGAACTAAGTCTATTATTTTATTACAGTGGGGCCATTTATATTTTGATTTAAAATGTCACCCTATACCTCTGATTAAATCAAAATACCATTTATTTTTAGCCGCAAGTACGACCTTTATAGTTTTGTAGCGTCATGGAAAAAAGAAGACAGCAGACAAACTGCCAACACACGGTTATCCTCGAGGACAGAAATATATGATAATGGCAAGCGGCGTGGATTAAGCTTACAAAACTACTCAAATCCACCCTAATAATTCAGTCTGTCTTCCTGGAAAGGAGAGAACAGTACTGTAACAAGCTCCCATGAAGTAAATTATGTCAACTGTGGTGCGAGGTCCTGATTCCAAAACTCCAGCTCAGAAGAATGGTTACAGTATTCTGACAACCAATCCCCTTCTTCTACCAGTTATTGACGATGTATTGACAACGTCTCCTTGGCAACGGCTTTGGAAAGAACACTCAATGAGCGTGCTCCTTTGAGCAGTATCCATGAAGAAAGAAGAATAAAACCCGTAGCCTTCCCTGCTGTGTCATTCGGATGTTCACATGTAGTGATTAGCAGGCAGACTCTGCCTCTACAACCACTGATTATCTCTGTCATCACAGCCTCCAAACCTGTGAGCGAGTGTGTCCGGATCAGAGCCATGAAACTGGCTCTTCTCACAGCTTGCAAAAGAAATGACCAGGTTTTACAACAGGAGGTGTAGGCTCGTAAAAAAGCAGACTATGTTGGACAGACTTTCTCTCGTCCAAGTTCTGTGTCATTGTAAGAAGCGACAATTGACAACAAAAAAAACGTGTGATAAAAGTATTTTGATAAAGCACTCAGGATAAATGAATAAGATGTCATAGTAACCCACTATAAAGTACCTTGTTCTAAATGCTAATGCTTAGGCTTTAGGAGAGCTAGCTCATACAGTCTTGTGTAGTGAGCAGTATTTCAATGTAACTCAGACAGTTGGACTGTCAACATAGCTGGAGTGAGCATTGTGTATGTAAATGAGGCTTTTGTCTGTATGACCAAGTTGCATTGCAAAATGTACCAGAACCAGCACTGACCTCAAACACATCCCTGAGCTGCCAAAATCACACACAGACATCTTCATTAAAACATACACACACAAGGAACTCCAATGTCAGATAAGCAATCAATCTTCCTATTCCTACAATGTCACAGATTCAGCCTCTATCAGTTCTAGTTAAAGCTCCTGGTGGTGATAACGTTGAAACAGGGTCTAACCAAAACATCAACGAGGATGTACCGCCATGGATGCAATCAAGAACCTCTCCAAACCCTACCTCGCATGAAATATCAGAAAGATAATAGAGACCAAAATAGAGAAGGAAACAGAGATAAAGAACCACATATCCAAATAATCAGTCCCTGTGGAGCAGCAGACATGATCTGTGTAGGATAAGCTGTTTTTCTAGCCTGGCCGACCTCAGGTTTCATTACCACTCGCACGGCCACAGATATGGGCCTTTATTCACTTTGCGAAACGAGTGAATTTCATCCTCCTTAATCCTCCAAGTATGCTGTATATGAAGTCAGTCACGACAAGGCCAGGGACTAGGACGCCAGCTAGGGAGGGAGGGGGGGGGAAGAGAGAATGAGAGAGAGACACAGAGAGATAGAGAGAGAGAGGGAGAGGGAGAGAAAGGGACGCTGGATGAGGCCTGTGGTCCATGGCTTTGAGCCATGGCATAATCTTCTCTAGGCTTCAACACTAAATCAAGTGACAGTCTAGGACTGACACAGGCAGCGCCACAGCAGTCTGTCACATGTTGATCTCACAGTGAGAGGGAAGGAAAGAATAAGAACATAGTACGCAAGTACCCAGCAGGAATCCAACTCAAGTCTCCCACTATGCCAGCTCCAATTATCTACCAATTCACCAAGAATACATCCTTAAGATTTGAGTATAATATTGTGCCTTTAAAGTCTCAGACAGGGATTATCTGACTCCCTCTGCCACACAGAGACAAGACTTGTCCCAGTCTAGGAAGCATCTGTTGCACAGCACATGCTCTGCAAAGGAACACTGTAACATCCTGCAGACTCCAGCCCTGGCTGGCGCAGGCATCTCGCTCTTCATCTCATCTTTATCTGACCACATCTCTCTGATCCTTGATTGTACATCTCACCACTCTCAGACAAAAACAAAACAAAAAAACATGTATTGCTTTTTGATTCGTGAGTGGGGAAAGATAAGATCTAGTATAATTAAGTGCTTTTCAACTGGTGATTGATGTTTCAACTGGTGCGGAGCAGAAGCGGAGGGCCAGGGCTGGGGGGGGGGGCTATGTTGGCTCTGGCCCCATTCGGCCTGGATGACTGGGACTGACACTTGTGCATGTGCACCTGTGAGGTTGAGACACGCTCCTCACTGCCTGCCATGCCAGCCTATGCCCCACACAAACAAAACACAAGACACACAAAACTATCTGATGGCGATTTAACACCCAGCCTCATGTTCAATGGTCAGTTAGTATCTGTCATTAGAAAAAACACTCTTAAGAACCACTGTACATTTAGGCGGGAAGGGTACATATGAACACACCCACCCACCCACCCACACACACACACACACGGCATATAACTACTTGTGCTGGACCCTGTTTTAGAGCAAAGGCATTCCACACTCCCTGAATCTCACTGCTCAGCACCCGGCCCAAATGATTAGACTCTAATCAACAGAGGCTCTGAAAGGACAGGGTTATCTCTAAGCGTTTCATCTCTCCCTCTCTCTCCCTCTCGCCAGTGATATCCTGTCTGAATGACAACTATTTGCCTTTAAAGAGAAGACGGAGAGAGAGAAAGAGAGAAGTGATGGTATGTCGAGAAACTCTCAACAGAAAGCGTCATTG
The DNA here is from genome assembly GCF_038355195.1 of Osmerus mordax. Taxonomy (NCBI): domain Eukaryota; kingdom Metazoa; phylum Chordata; class Actinopteri; order Osmeriformes; family Osmeridae; genus Osmerus; species Osmerus mordax. The sequence continues at coordinate 17,915,278 of NC_090051.1, read as the reverse complement.
TCCTGTCCGTGTCTGCCAGACCTACAGGTGTGCTCACCTTTAGCCCACCCTTCTAGGCCTGTCTTAGTGTAGCAGAGGTGGTTCAGTGACCCATGCACTATTGATGAGTGGCTTAACCTTGCCTGTGACCCGAGGACATCCATTATCTCCCCTAGTTTTAGCTCAGCAGGCCAACAACATGCAGCCTGTGATTCAGCACCGTTGGTCAGACCAGTTCAGTGATTATAGGTGACCTTGATAAAGATGGAAAGGGGGGGAAGAGCTCGAAAAATGCTGAAAGGGGATGTGATCTAAACATCCCCCTGCAGATGAGTGTGTGTGTAGAATATGTTATCAACAGATCTCTCCCTGTCTCTCTGACTGTCACACACCTCTGAGCGCTGAACACGGGATTGTTTTATGATGACATATCCACTGCCTCAAGGTCCACCTAAAATTCCAACTCTGACCCCTTTCATACGTCTGCTTTTACCACAGGCCATGCCAGACCTCAATGAGGTTCAGCATGCAAGACCACCATAGCCCTGCAACCCTAAGACATTTATCTCTATCAATTGCTGTTGGTTTCACGTTCAATTGCAGTTTAAATACCTTTTAAATGTTATTTAGAATGTGCTCAAAAAGTTGTTAGATAAATTCAAAACAATTATTGTTGATTATATATCATAAAGGTTTTTTTCAACACTAGATAATAGGCAACTAATATTCCCCAGGGGGATAGGAGAGTAGTACTACAATAAGTTATTAAAATGAATTAAAATGATATTATCTTAGACTAGTCCCTTGGTATACTGCTGCTTTAAAACGTAAATGGGAAAATGCGTCTGTATATTGGATAGGCTATTGGATGACATGTTTAATTCAAATATATCAGAATAAACGAGTTGCCGCTATAATCGTTTAGTTTCATTGATATCTGAGGTCACACTATTAAGAAAACCCCTTACTAACACATTTTCTACTGCTATCCAATAGCACGTGTCAATTATTAATGTACCAAAGACTTACCACCATAGTCCGATGATATTGACAGGACAAAGAAGGATGAAGAACAGAGCAAGTTGAATCCGAGATAATGGAATCGTCATGATGAGTGTATCCTTGAGAAAGAGCAACAACAACTCTATATCAAAGTTCCAAACCGAGCACCGCCTCTCCCAAATACAATTAAGGTGTTGTTTGTTTTTCATGGGATGTCTCGCGGACTCGGTCGACCACACTGCAGGAGTCAGCAGCACCGCCAAATACTGGTGCGCAGGAAACCCGACTGGATCTTCTCCGGTCTCATCACTAACGTTTGATAACTTGGTCAGAGTATGGCGATTTCCGTGATGGAATGCGTTAACCTCTTCATTGTCGTGTCTCTGGCAAACAATTTCAAACTTTAAACCCCAAAGGAAAAGGTGACAAAAACCTTGCGTCTTACACCCAAATTCCAATAGCACAGCGATTTTAATCTGGCAGCAAGGATACTGGAGCCTGAGGGTGATGGAATGGAGCCAGAGCCAGGGCAGGGAAGTAAACCCCAGAAGATTCCAGGAGGACTATCGATGTTGACGTTATGGCGCAAAAGCATTAACTGAAATTGGCCTCAGTATCAGCGTTTTTTTGTCTTTTCTTTTTTTGCGTAGCTCTCACGCATTCAAATAGGATGACGGTTATTTTTCTATACGAAGGCCACAGGTAGGCGTCGGCAGGCGTAAACGTTGCCCTGCTGTCTAGTTTTTTTTTTTTTTTTTGCCCTGCTCTCTAGTATTTAAGTGAAAATGCGTTTGCCTTGGTTAACAGATGCGCTCATCTTCAACCGTGACGTCGCTCCGGGCCAAGTGAAATCCTCACTGTCACTCAGGGAAAAAATGGATAATTACTTGGAAAAGCTTGACTGATTACAAACTGTTGAAACTGAGGGTGGGGGAGAGGCAAAGAAACATTTTCCCGACGTGTTTACAGTAAAGAAATCACAGCCTATGGAATTATATGAGCTCATCACAGGTGTTGCAAATACCTCTCCCTGAGTTGCCATTGTTGATTAGAGGAACATGCAACTAGTAGGTGGAAAAATACTTGGTTAAACAATAACTTGTGGACAGTAAAATTTAACTTCCATCTACTGTGTTCTGTTTTAGGGAAAGTGTTTAATTGACATTATTATTATTATACCTCCTGAATTTCTCAATAACGGCAAATACACAATAAATATAAAAAGGAATGTCCTACATTCCAGCCAGCGATACTGGTTTCTTATTTACCCGTAGATTTATAAACGTAATCAGTGCCAAAATATCTCTGTTTCCACTATTATTCTTGTAAATTAGAACACCTGCTCTGTGCTGAGTTAGCACTCGTTTGATTATAATAGTGTCATCACTGCAGTGGACTGTAGCTTCTCACTCTTGCCAACAAAAGGGCAATCTATGTCCATGTGTCAGGCATGTCTTGCATAGGTAGGATTACAACATAACCCCTTTATTTGAAGTGGCCAAAGGCACGCATTGAAATCCAATAGCTGTGCTCTGTAGTTGCCCATCAAAAGATCAACCCACTACATTCCTGGACAGTGATGCAATCAATCACAACACAAACACAAGGCTCATTTTACAGCTGCAAGTCTCATCTGCATTTATCAACAACCCCCTGCCACCCCTCCCTCCTCCCTGACCCCACCCAGAATGCAGGAGTGATAAGTGCAGATTTTATTTTCTGGTTATCTCATGGTCAGGTCTCTTTGATTCATATTCCATTGTTTCCCACCAACATCAAAGGAGGAATTTGAAACACATCTCTTTATGCTCCAGGTGTTTCAGTAAAACTTCAGTTTATCATGGCAGAAGAGAACAGTTTAACTGGATTTATAGATTTTTCCTGCTACTAACCTCGGATGAGAACCAAAAACTAATGTGGGACATTTTCACTCATCAGGCACATTAGTTGGAGAGTTTATGATTGTGGGGTGAAATTTAACACCAAAACTAGTAGAATTCTTTCTCTTTTTTTGTTCTGATTCTGAGTCTGCATTGTTCTGTGTAAGCACAAATTCATATGACATTGGTATGAATCGGGCCCCCTTAGGAGGCTACGTTTATTGAGAAATGATTCCGAAAATGCATGAATACGTGACTTACGACTTTTCCACAGGGAATTAGAAAGAGATAAAGAGTTATAGTTATAACAGCATAATTGTGAACGTGTCTGACAACATTGCTCGTTTTGTGGTATTCTCTCTTTCTCAGTATGGGAGGGTATGTTTTGTTAGGGAGGGCTGATTCTTCATACTTGGCTTAAACTTTATGGACAATAAAGATCTGATTTCAAAGTCCAGCAGGGTGTTGAGCCTGGGGTCTTGGCTGAGCGTTCCCTGGGAACAGCCGCTAAAGACCCAGAGTGTGCCTGGCTCACTAGTGCTTCACAATACCAACAAACTCCTATCTCCTTTATACACTCTACCCTACCAAGAGTAGCCAGCACACTCTGTACTTACACCCTTTCCAGTTCACACTACTTTTCCTATTAGTAGTATACCTTACGTATGCTTCTACCCATTCTACCCAACTCCAGCATACCACTGTTATACAGATGAGACACACTCCTCTTGATACACTGTTTTCATCCTGCCGTGAAACATCTCCCCGCAGCCTGCCTGGAGGCTGGACACAGCTTCTACATAGTCCTCTCTCTTTAGGCCTAACACACAAAAGAGAAAACAACTTACAATCTTCACTCCTTGGCCAAAATGCAAGTGATACATTCCCCAGGCATTATCATTTCAAAATGATTAGAAATCCAATCACACATAATATTTTATATGCCGAGTTGAATTAAGGCTAAATCAGAAACACATGACGGCAAACATGAGGCTCTTAACCTTTTTAAACGAGCCACAGTCATCCTTGGAATCCCCTGGAGCTTGCTCCATGACATTTCTTGTGAACCGGCAGAAGTATTCTATAATAAAACATCTATACTGTCCCATGATTTCTATGTCTGCAAACCTCCACATCCTCCCCCCCTGTCTGCTCTGGGATAATGAGATTGAGTCATCATGATGCATGATGCAACAACTAAGGGAAAATTAAGTGTTTCGGACAGAATTATGTCACTTTTCAGGGTGTAGACAGCCAGAGTATTGTCCAGAATGAGATACATGTGGATCTCTGTGTAGGCCGCAGTATCTGCAGAAGCTTTCAGTTATCACATCCAGACAACCTGCTTCCGAGACCCAAACCTTCATTACAGTGCAGATTACGCATTTTGACTGTAAAAATGTGTTAAAAGTTTTAATGATCATGAGATCACCCCCTCAGTCACAAAAAAGGGTCCCCAGAAACAAGTTATCGGGGACATAATTAAACCCAGCCATTGTGCCATCTTCCAAGTGCGTCACATTAAGCACTTTATAACAGCATCACTGTTGAACTTTTCTTTATTAGATTAGATTTGGCCCCATTGATGGTGCCATCCATGTGTGCCGGAGGGGCCATCAGGGAGTTGACTTGTGTGTGTATGTGTGTGTTTGTGTGTACATGTGTTTGTGTGTGCGTGCATACTGTATATGTGTGGGCACGTGCATTTATTTGTGTGCTAAGTGACATTTCACTGTCGGATTAACAAAAGACTACTGCAATCCACATCCTTTCCGTGTAATGTAGAAATAATTTCATCCGTTTTGCATATGTGTCTTGATGGACTCCCCCACGACTGTTAACAACAGCTCCCTCAAGACTTCAAAGTTCCAAAACGAACATGCTGCTATATTGATGGATCCCCGAAGAGAAATGCGACATGGGAGAAGAGAGGCTGTGCTCCCTAGAGCCTGTGGAGCTCATCTTTGAGATGTTCTGGGAAGATAGAGGGTTGGGGGGTGGGGGGGCGGGTGGGGGGGGCAGGATGATGGATAACCCTTAGTTATCCACGTTGCTCCACATCAGACACAGCGAAAGCAAAGAAATGTATGTTTACCATTGTATGTTTATTAATAACAACATAAAAATAGAGAAGCAAACACAAGGATGAATTAACTAACATTTTCTCAATCCCTTTACTCTATAACTACAAATACAGTCTGTAATAAGATTATAAAATGTTATTTATTTTGCACTTCTTAACATGTTTGAAGATTCATGAGAAATATCGTCAGGGGAAACAAGACATGGTATATTGGTACATTGCGCCACCTGGTGTAAAATAAGTGAAATAAGAATTGGTGTCAATTTGATCAGTCGATGCGTTGTAAATCAAACTTTACGGTCCTTTGTTGCCAAATGAGCAGCTTACCCAATCTGAAAATACAAAAGGTTGAATAATCAAACAACTATGGTGAAATGTCCACTTTGGTTTGACTGAATTGTAGTGCATGTCCAAAAAATCATGATGTAATACGATAATACACATGTATGACTTACGGCCCGGTCACATCTGTTAAGTAATGAATAGTAGTGGACGCGAGAAAGTTTTTAGTTTTGTATAGTTCAGCAAAAGATTTTCATGCTGTCATACTTACTATCACCAGTAGATGGAAGCAAATGTTAGACATTTGGCATTACACAAGCTGTTACCAAACACACCACGTTTGTTTTGTAAGTCTCCGTAGAGTATATCATAAACATCTTTCTATTGCATGGTGAGTACGCATTAGTTTGAATGGATTGTTGACTTATACCTGAAATACAGTTGCTAGTTATTTGCAGCCTACTGTTTTCACTACTGTCTTGTAGAGACGTTATTATTATCTGACTTTTAGGGGGAATCGTTATAATTACAACAATTATGAAGTCAATTGCCAGCATATCTTCTGTGAGAGCTATGTGTCAGTATTCCGCTTACGCGTTGGTCTTAAGTCGTGGTTTAATGGAAAGTCATACACATCTGCTTGCACGTCTTTTTACTGGGCAAATACCATGCAAACGTAGTCTAGCACCACCGTGCATTTCAACTTTGCGCCGCTACCATACCACAAGTGAGAGAGGGGCGATGGCACATCAGTTATGCAACCTGCCATCGACAGAGGAAAAAGACCATGAACTGATGTTGCATCTTGAGAGATGCCTTTCATGTACCGGTAATACAGCAACAGGTGCTGTGGTCACACAAACAGTATCTCCTATTTCTCCAAACAAGACTCAAGCCATAAGAGATTCCCTCACGATGAAGGCCCTATTTGAAGGCGAGGTCTTGCCGGAACTCTGCACCAGGTTGACCGAGGCCCCTAGTAATCAAGAGAGAATCAAACATCTAGCCATTTTACTGGGAGTGTGTGTGGAGTTTGGTGTGGACCCTTACAGTCCAGTAGTTTCCAGGTTAAAAGAGGAGTGCAGAGCACAACTCTCACGAACAGACATCAAGCTACCACACTTGTGCCACCTTGGAGAGGTGGCCTACAGGCTGGAAGGCAGGAGATCTGAGATTGTGGTGCAGGTCCTTGACTCTGTGAGCGCTAGCATGGACAAGGCTCTCTCTCCTGACGATGCTGCCCAGGTGTACTCCCTCCTGGCTCTATGCCAGGACACCCACCAGTGGATGCTTGGCCTACACAGGCAAACAGAGCGGCTGATCCACAGACTGACTGCCAGCAACATCAGTGACATCCTCCACTCCCTGGGGGCCCTGCAGCAGAGCCAGGCCATCTCTCTGATCCTCAAGCTCAGCCGCAGGGCCTCCAGGCTCTTCCAGGACTTCACAGGGCAGGAGCTGCTACGGGTCCTGGCCAGTCTCATGCACTTTGGACATCATGATCAGGGGTTCCTGGCAGCCATGGAGAAGCACCTCCCAGGCAGGATAGCAGAAGGTGACGTGGAGCTCATCAGCACGGCGATGGAGTTCTGCCTACAGATGAGGTGGCGCTCTGAGCCCATCTTTGAGGCCGTAGCAGAGGGCTTCGTCAGCAATGCGGAGAAGTACAGCACTCCCCAGATCGCATGCCAGATCGTAGCCATGGGGAGGCTGAACTACCTCCCGGAGTGCTCCAGTCAGATGTTTAGCAAGCTGGAGAGCATCCTGCAGTCCCGGTTCTCCCAGTTCCAGCCCCGGGCTGTGATCGAGGTGCTCCACTCATGCATCCACCTAGAGAGGTTCCCAATCAACTTTGTTTCCAAGGTTTTCAACCCCTACTTCCTGCAGAGGCTGCAAGGTATTGCATATCTCTCTCTCCCTGTGAGTGTTTGTTTATATATGTGTGAATGTGCATGACACAGGACCTTTTCCCCCAGTTGTGTCCCTCCTGAGGTGTGGGATTCAAGGTCTGCTTGGTTATGTCATACCTGCATGTGATGTACAATGTGTGTGTGTGTAAAGTATATGAATGCTGTGTATCTGCTATGTAACCGTGTCTTTCTCTCCCTCACAGCACAAGGGGAGCCCCTGGATAAGAATTCCCTAGGTCAGCTAACCCAGCTCAACCTGTCCACCTCACTGGAGTGCACTCACTACAGGGTGAGTGTGCACTGAGCATCCATGAATACATCCATGAATACATCCATGAATGGGAAATGAACCCACAAGCGCAGCTTTTTTTCCAGACATGACCACACTGGGCCTCCATAGAGTTTCGATGGAGATCATCTTTCTAGAACTACACATTTTAAACTTAATTGTACAATATACCACATTATGTGTATGTCATTCCAGGGTCGCAGGCTGCCTTACGACTATCACATAAAGAAGTTCTCCTCTGTGGACCACTCCTTTGAGACACCCATGGACAGATATCTCTACAGCCAGGTTAAAGGGCCTCTCAGCACTCTACTTGGGGGCAAGGACCACTACACCACCAGAGTTTTCACACAGGCTGGATACACTATAGGTGATTCACTGCTGCTCTCTTTTATTCTAAATTGTAATATGGACTACAGTATGTTGACTTTACTACAGTTTAATGACAGGATTAAACAGGTGACGGATTCCGATTGTTGTTTTTGTTGGCCAGACTTGGAGATCAATCTGGATGAAGATGGCTTTGTCCTGCCTCTCTCTCAATGGGAACACACTCAGAGGAGGTAAGTCACACAGGTAGACTGAACTCATACAATGAATAAATAGAGTACGTTATTTATGTTTGTTTAAAAAATTCATACACAAAGTGTGCGCATGTAGACGTGGTTAAGATGATGTGTGTTTGTGTGCTGTAGGATGGCCTTGTGTCTGGATGGTAAGGACCGGTTCTGCAGTAACACCCAGCACCTGCTGGGGAAGGAGGCCACCAAGAGGCGTCACCTTCGTAGATTGGGCTACCAGGTGGTACAGGTACCGACATGACGACTGCAAATGCTCCTGAACCTCGATGGAACTTAACTAGAAAGCCCCGTCAGTGACCCTGTCGTTGCTTCGTTCTTCTCCAGATCCCCTACTATGAGTTTGAGAAGCAGAGAAGGCCGGAGGACCAGGTGCGCTACCTCCACAAGAAGATCTTCCCCACCATCTTCAAGTTTAGCCGCTGATCTGACGGACTTAACTCTATATGGACATTTGGCCGACATCAGCAAACAAACACGACAAGTCGACAACCTGCTGGGAAGACAAGACAACCTGCTGAGGAACACAAGATGGAGAATGTTTGCTCCTAAACTGTCTGTCAATCATCTCTTGAGGCATTGGGTAACCCTGCTGTTTGTGTTATGGATATATCGGTTGAACTTGAAGGCCTAAGGGTTGCCAAACATAGTATAGTACATTTTACGCAAGAGAGGAAGGCATAACGGGCTGCTTGGATGTAATAGATAAGCTGTGTGCTTCCAAGCTTCCTCTGCCGGGTACTAATTACCATGAATAATCATCGACAGACCATTTATTTTTGTTCCAAGTGGGAGATTGTGTATGTTGTGCAATATTTAGTTCATTTGAACATAACTGTAATGTAATCTAAATGATTGAATATGAACTGTAACTGGTGTGCTGGAAGTACTGCAAAACAAGTTATACATGTATGGGGGAAACTCAAAGTCTCGTAACTGTACAATAAAAAACAAAGTTTGTATATTGCCCTTATTCTTTATTAAAAAAGGACATAAAAAAAACTGAAGAAAGAATCATGCCATTTCTTTTGAGTGCCAATTGTAGCAGCTTTCTTTTTGTCTTCCTCTTGCAGGGCATAAAGCTTGTTGGCATTTAATCCACTCTTGGCCTGCTGGGCTGACAATATCTCCTAGGCAACAGAGTGTAAACTCAGACCTGCCCAGGGAAGAGGGAGGCATGTGGAGAGAAGTGCAATGAGTGTAGACACTGGAGAGGCTGTTGAAATACAAAAAACATGAACTTCTCGATCGATGCATAGTGATACATGTCTCTAATAGAGCACTGGATTGTATGTGAAGCAAGCATGGAAATACAGAAAATGATGGAAGAAAATGTTTCAAATCAAGAGGAAATACAGCTCAAGTCTAAAGGTGAGTTCAGTTTAGCGTTTAGTCCTTTTCACAGACATCCGGCTTTATCTGAGTCCATGTTGTTTGGGTTTCTCCATATATGTGTTCCTCACACTATCCGTAGAACATTACTTGGTTTGTTGGTTGCATAATAACTTAGAAATCCTCCCTCTTGACTTTGTTGTGGTGTTTTAATGTAAGTAGTTGTCACTCATTATTCCAATGCAAAGCTGGGGAATGGGGTGACACCAGCTAGATTTTATTGTGAAGCCAGTTAGGGCTGTCAGGGATATTAACTAGTGTTAATATGTTCATTAATGCCTCCATCTGCGTCTTAATAATTCACACCACGAGACAATGTTGTAATGTGAGAGGAAATTTACTCCACACCCCTTTACCCATCGGGGACCAGGTCACCAGGGTCTTGCACTGACATTCACAACAAACATCCCCTGATATAATATTGCACCCACACAGGTACTGAGACTAGACCAGTTCTAGAGAAAGGAGAGTAAGCACGTGATCGTTTCCACAGCAAACCAACCACCTCATCCACCCATGTCTCTAGACATCCATCAGCACAGCTTTGGGGAGGCAAACTGATCATTGGGAGAGCAGACGAGAGCTAAGGAGAGCCATAGTGACAGATTAGCAGCTACAGCCAATCTGACAGTCTCATCTTTATCCTGCTGGCTGCTGTTCACACAGACCTGCCAAGGACCTGGTGGACTATGGAGAGGATGGAGGGAAGGGGGAGTGGTGACGACATGCTGAGGGCTGAGCTGGAGGAGCCAGGCCGGGACTTGGGCCTAGGGCTAGAGTTGGAAGACTGTCCCTGGGAGGAAGTGGATGTTCCCCAGACAGAGGAGGGCTGCACTCCACTCATCACCGCCTGCCAGAGGGGTATGACTGAGGTAAATTCAAGTTTTAGGGAGGAGATTGACTTGGTTGGGCGGTTCTTTTGTAGCTTGCTGCGTTCAATAATGAGACTCCCTAATCAGGCGAGTGTAGCTGGACTGATATGATGTTGTCTTTGTTCTCATTGTTGAGTGACTGATGCTAGTGATTATTGAAAAAGGCATAAAAGTGAATTAAGTAGGTCATGTTTTATCATTCTTTGTGTTTGTTAATGTAATTTCATAAAAGCTATATAAACATTATAAATCACACAAGTGGCTATAATTAGTAAATGATTGAATCAAGCGTCAATAATAAATAATTATTCCTTGTTATCAATTTGATATAGCGTGGTAGTTTCACATATGAACTCATCCATTATGATCTCCTGTTGATATGACAGGGCTGTTCATTATTGTACACGAGTTATCTATTCAGTTGTATTTTTCCTCACAATCACAATAACATGAAGAGATCCATGTGATGGCTCCCAGGAGTGGAAAATCTGATGACCTCAGTGTTATGCAAGATTCAAATAAGCTGGTGACTTACTGGTAGTGTTGATGACGAGGGATGCCATAGGGATCTCCCTACACCTGTCCCCCAGGTGGACAAACCCAGCACAGAGACACCTGTTGTTGGTAGATCAGGGAAGATATGGAAAATGACAATTACAGAACAACAATGATTCATTAATGTATTTGCTTGACCTGAAATCAAATGTCAATGAACCAACCAAGACATCAATACAAAGCTACACAGAATCTACCTCTGTGATGACATGCATCTCTCTGTTTTCAGGTCGTGTACTTCCTCTTGAGAAAGGGAGCTGATGTCACGCTGTGCAACCGCAGCAACCAGACTGCGTTACACGTGAGTCCTCCTGCCCTGCAGAGGGAGCTGCTCTGGTCCATGTCCAGGCCTCTGCCCCACCACACCCAGCTCCTCCAGGCTGCCTGGCAGGGAGAGCTCCACTCACTGCAGCACCTGCTGGTAGGACTCACACTACAACGAGGCTCAGATTGTGTGCATGTGTGTGTGTGTGTCTATACTCAATGTTTACTTTGCACCCTGGCTCCAGATTTGTAGACTGTTGACATTTTGAATGCAGTCTGGCTCGACTGTAGTCACACTCGGACATTGTGTGTGTTTCAGGCTCAGAGTGATCTTGTGGATGTGAACTGTCAGAACAGGGACGGCCTGACTCCACTGATGCTGGCGATCCGTGATATCGACATGTTCGAAGAGCTTGGCTCCCAGTTTCCATGGGAATACAGGCCCGTAGAAGTGGTGAGGGAGCTGCTAGCGGCCTCAGCGTAAGAAAAGCAGCTTTATAGAATGACTCTAACCTCCAGTCCAGTCCAGCCAACATTTACCTCACGCGTGGTGGTTAAGTTAAATTAGACATGCAGTCTAATCAACACCATCAACAAATTCGAATGTTCTCTAAGAGACCCTAAATATGTCTCGAGAGCACCATGGTCCATGTTGTTCTGACTGTATTGTGGTGGTGTATACATCACATCCCTGTTCCTTGTCTCCTCCCATTCCAGTGACGTGAAGGTGTGTGACCACCAGGCATGCTCTGCTTTGCACTACGTCTCTCACATCAGTAGTCCTATGAAGGAGGAACTCCTCCACATGCTGTTCCAGGCCCTCACACCAACTGGTAAATACCACACCGAACCGTGGAATCCTATGCAGTAGATTGACATAATATACATACCATTGTGTAATATTATGTCTGCGTTTACATATACATTATAATAAGAGGCTTTTATAACGACCTTATACACTGTACGTCTAGTTATTAGCATATTATGTTTAGTGGTACCATATTTTACATTGTGCAACAGGCCTTCATGTTCATTTGATCCTACCCAGAAAAAGACACAGCTTCTCATGTAGTTACCTATTAGAACGGAACGGTCACTCATTCTAAAGCCTGGCTGCTGATGTGCTGACTGTGTGTGTGTGTGTGTGTGTGCACAGTATATAGGAGCACATCAGCTTCCCTCAAAACCAACTCCCATTTAGGAAACCCTCTAGGATTCCAGGGAGAGAGGGCGGTTTGTAGATAAACGCGTGTGTGTGTGAGAGGAGGCCTTGTGGGCTCCTTGTTGCCCTCAAACTCCCCCCTTAACTCCACATCTCCGTCTCATTCTGCTGGGTAAACACACAGCTGCCACGCCCCTGGACCTGCAGAGCTTCCCCCCCGAGGAGCTGTGGGCTCCAGGCCACCCCCCGAACCCCGCTCTCTCACACAGCCTTCTCCTCCAGTCCTCAGCAGAGGTAAGCGGACCGTCGCTGTTATATAATAGCTTTTCTGGGTACAATTCTGCCATTGAAAATGTTACGGTTTTAGACTGGTTAGACGTTGTACTATTTAGTTTGTACTCACTGTCTGTGCTGTGTTCTTTTTTAAGTTTGTGTTACTATTTATGAATGTGTGAGGTCAGGTCTGTTTGTTGAAAGAAGTATTTCCTACACGAGATCACAAAATAGGCTTGGTTGTAGGGCATCAATAGTGCCTGTATACCCACACAGGCATCATTTATCACACCCTTAAATCACCAATCTATCCAAATGGCTTGACGCCATAGTGGCCACACTTGACTTAATCTATGGGTCCCAGAGGCCCCCGGTGGGAGTGCTATATTGGGGTAATTGGCGCGGCAGGGATGTTCTATGTGGCTGAGTCTTAGCTACATCCTGATGGGATGAGTGAATGCCTCGCAGGTGAGAAGCAAAGAGGGCAGCTGCTCACCGGCTAATGACCGAGCCCACTGATTGCATGGAAGACAGCCAGATGGTTAATACAAACTAGGGCCATATAAACACACACAACAATTTAAGAGACAATGTGCTGATGAACTGAAGGCCTTAGTTTCAATTTCCTTTAGGGTTGTGTGAGTTAATCAGTGGCCGGAGCAATTCACTGTGTCCTCCCTTATGGATAATGTTTAGTCACATGGAAATCAACACAGCCACTTTGATAATAACAAGACAGACGTTTTGTGTCAGCCGTTTCAACATGGTTGAGGAAGTCAACATAGTGTAGGCAATGTCAATGTTAAGAGTGCATACTTATGTCACAACAATCTTAATTTTGTGTATTGCAGGATGACCCGGAATATTTGGATCCGGTTCTGTTATCAGAACCCCATAAGCCCAACAATCAAGGTGAAACATACTTCCTACAAGCTTTGACAGTTGGGTACTAATTGATAAGAGAAAAAAACATTTAGATGACCACTCCATTTGGTGTTTGAACTCCCAATAATACTTATTAATACTTGTCTGGGTTTATAGACTAATACGCAGTTTATGGGACGAAATACGGTTCTTCTGGACATTCCCTCTATTTCCACCCCTCCCTCACACTCTTAGCCCCTCCCACCTAGGGACAGTGACAGTGGCAAGCCTGTCCCTGTCCTCAGCTGATTGGGCAAGCCCTCTGGGCTCTAAAGCACCCCCTCTTATCAGAGGTAGGCACATACAACTGCCCCCAGCTGAGAAACCTGCCTGCCCCTGTCAGATGCACCGCAGCCCTGCTCAGAGAGAGAGGGGAGAGAAGAGAGGTGGTTAAGATACACACACTCTGTCTCTGTGTCATATAAGCTGGGTATACTAAGATGAGGGTGGACTGGACAGACTGGCTCAGGAACAGGTAACAGCTATTGTTTTCTGTTGTGGTTTGAGGATCATGTACCAACTGTTTTGTTTGACCTCAACGTCTGCTGACGTTGTCATGGGACTGCCTTGAATTCTATCAATATGTGTTCTTTTAGAACTTGTTTTTTTAGAGGTGAATGTCTTCAATTTCACTTTGTTCAGCCTCCCATCCTGTGCAGTACGGAATGTTATAGATTATGTCTGCTCTTATCAGACTCTGGAAGACATTAACATTGTTTAATGGTGAAGAACGGTATCAACAGTGAAAAGGAACACTGATCCTTGACCTTAAGAGGAAACTTCTGTGAAACACTGATGATGAGTGAACCCCTGCTAACACCATACTATTATACTTGTGTGTGTCTGTGTGTGTGTGCACGATGTAGATAAGGGAACCCCACTCTGTTTCCGGGGCGCCATGGAAACCCTGAGAGACCTGAGGCAAGCCTACCAGGATGTGGGGAAGGGGAGCAGGTGGGCGTACGGACAAACCGACAGACACACACACGCAAACATACACACACCCACACACATTCCTTGTATTTTAGGACAACTGTAAAGGAAACCTTCAATACAGCAAACCAGGGGATATATTGACAGGAGCAGAAACACAAACACCACCATATGTTCACACAAACACACACTTGAGTACAAACAAAACTATTCATACTTCCATCCCCGCCCCCTTCAACACCTTCCTCCCACTTTTACACCAAAACAGAGAGTGACAGATCCAGTTACACAGATAGGCCAGAAGTTGGCCTGTCACTGTGTCTCAAGGGCATGCTGTTCTACAGTGTAGGGGGAAGGGGGGGGGGCAGAAAGAGAGGAGAGAGTCTGTGAAGCAGACCATTGTTTGTGGAGCTCTGTAGTGAAAGAAGTCCAAGTCATCTGCTGGATAGAAAGAAAAAAACCTTTGAAAAGATCTCTCACTTTACAGCATCAACTTTCAGAGCCACCGTCCCCCTGCTGTGGCCAGAGAAAGAGAGAGATCCATGAAAGAAAGACACAGGAAAGAAATGTAGAGGAAATCACCACATAATGGATAACACCTGACATTTGTTTGTCCGGAATTTGTTTGTTCACATTCATCAAATCATCTGTATCTTCTTCACCTCCTTCAGCCAAAGTGGTTCCTTACCCGGCTTGTGGACGGACAGAAGCCGCCATTTGGACAGATTGGCTACATTGGACCCCTCTCTGGCTTCCCCTGGCCCGTTGAGAACCACAGGAACAGCCTGCCTTCTTGTGCCCCCCAAACCCAGGGGCAGGAGTGAGTCGGTGGCAGTCCACAGCCTGGCTGCTCCTCAGCCCAGCCAGCTCAGCCAATCTGCCCCCAGCCTCATGGAGCCTCTCATGGACCCAAACTCACTGCTCCAGGCCCGCGCACACATCCAGACACGTAAGCATAGACCACAAGGTGCCAAAACTTTCTGTCAAGTGATCAATGTACAGCATGTAAAGCCTGCTCATTTATTCATTTTCTCCTATATTGCAGGTCTTGTTGGGTGTAGTGAAACAGAGAGAAGTTTTCAAGGTCGAAAGGTAGGTTACCAAATAAATATTTTCAGCAAAGTATGAAATGTCTTAAGTTTTAACATGGCAACACCGTTTTTTCCTCTACTCATTCGTTTCTGTCCATCCAGGGCTCATTGCCTTCCCTGCACCCAACATGCTCCATGCCAAGAACCCCTAAGCACCTGGCCCCTCTGGAGGGGAGGCAAGGAGACCGAGCAGCCCTCCCCAGGCTCAGGCACCCTCCTCCCCTGAAGCCTATCAGCCTGACCCCTTTGAGCTCCAGGGCCAGACTGAGGCGGGACAGGCTCTCCTGGGCAGGTGTCTGGGGACCTCCGGCCACCAGGGGGGGTAGCGAGGAGAGCAGCTCAAGCAGCACCAGCAGCCACAGCTCCATCGACCTGGAGGAGGATATAGACGATAAGGACGATGGTGATTTGCTCAAGTCCCCATTGGGACAGTCAGGACAGAATATCAAAAACATAATGCACTTGCAGAGTGACAAAGTTCACAGTCAGACTAGAGGGCCATTGGAGATTCAGCGGGGCACCACTGAACACATCTATCACAGAGAGCCAGTCAAATGTCCCTCTGTAGAGAGACAGACAGTACAAACCAGTAAATCTGTGAAAGAGATAAGGCCCAGTCATTCTTCAGACCTCGAGGCACACAATGATGTAAAGGATGAACCAGGAGTTATGGTGCAGGAACTGATAAAGAAGACTTCCCAGAATACGTCAAGAGAACTGACATCAGATCAGCCACCAGTCATAACATCCCCAGCACTTGAAACACATAAGGGATGCAGAGAAGTCCAGATCATGGAGGACAATTGCAAGGTCAGCACAGTGGACACCCAGCATCCGTGTCTTCCTGCTACGGTGAACATCACTCTGACGGAGGAGAAGATGAAGCCCGTCAAGCCCGTCAAGATCAAAGAAAGAAGAGGCAGCACTAGTTCGCAAACGAACCAGTCTTTTAACGTACTAGCCCGCAAAGACCATGCACGAGGACGAGCCAAGTCCAAAAGCAACCTGAGAACTTCCTCTGTTCCCTCCCTAATCAAAGCCAAGGTCAGACACACTCCTGATCTCGTCGTCTGTGGGGAGGCAACAGAAAACCCAGTCAAATCCAGATCCGGTTCTTCCATGGCTGGTCCAAAAATCATGGACACTTCCAGCTCTCCGCGCAAGAGGGTTATCGAGCCCCCGAGGCCTTGCATCAAAAGATCAAATCTTGAGAAGAGGACGTTAAACAATAAAAAGGTGTCCACTCAGAAGCAGGCAGCCCCAGGGGAGCCTAAGAGTGTCAGGCAGCCTAAGAAGCCAGGGACCCTGGGGACACCCAGAGCCAAGTCTGCGGTGGACTACATACCTTACAGTGACATGTTCAAGGAGATCCACAGTGGAGACGAGGGGCCGGCCATCTATGAGATGTTTGCAGGCCCCGTCTACGACAACCTCCGAGTGTCCAGCTCATGTGAAAGGTGCAGAACAGTTCAGTCCGCCCCCCCTAAGAAGACCCCAACACACAGAGCAAAGTACAAATACCCCAAGAAACCACTTGAGGCCAGCAGACGGAAGAAAAGCCCGGTAGAAAAGCTGATTTCTTGCAAAGGTAAACAGAGGGCCATGCTGCCCAGAGCGGAGCCTCCCACAACACCGGCTTCCCCTGAAGAAACTGGCATTGAGGTGGCTGCGTCTGGCCAGGACTGGCTTATCCAGCCCAACAGGAACGAAATAAACCCGAGTGAGGACGATGATGACGTGAGGAATTCTCCAAACACAGCAGAGCTGCAGGTGGACGACCACACATTGTCCGTTATTGAGGAAGTTCTGTCCAGCTTCAGCTCTAAGACGCTCACTCCAAACTGCAATCGACGGGGTAAGACCGCTCCCCCTTCGCCAGGAAAAAGCAGCCACACAAACAGAAACAACAGTGAGGAGGCATCAGACACTGATGATGAGGGTCTCTATGTCTGGGAATATATGAGAGGGAAGCTGTCAGAGAGTGACAACGATGATAACAGAAGGAGTGCACGACACCTGGACCATCCTGTACCTATTCCCTCAGCCAGCCCGGTGCAGCCCAAGATCAACACATGGACCTCCAGCAGCTGTGACGGGACTATGTCCCCCGTGTTCCAGAAGTTTCTGGACGAAGCAGGGAAGGGGCCTCTGACGGACGAACTGCTAAGGTGCCTCGCAGAAGAGTTGATCTCATTGGATGAGGGGGATGCGTCAGAGAACTACGATTCACATAGGAGAGAACTCAGAGATCACCCTGCTCACAGAGAGGAGAAATCACTAGTGGGGGTAAATGTAATCCATGTATTATGTACCTTGTCTTGCTAAATCTCTCTATGACTGTACTGAACAGCCTAACCACACTCACTACAGTTAAAAGTATATTGTCTATTGACACTGGTAATAACCTATACTTTTGGTAACAGTCGACCTTGTGTTTTCTACCAGGATGCAACATCACCTGAGGTAGCACTCAGTGGGTCAGGAGAGGTAATGGATGATGCCATCACCTGGACGAAGGGGGAAGTGCTGGGAAGAGGCGCGTATGGGACGGTGAGTCTTGTTTGATAGAAAAGGTTATCTTCTCTCAGAGCCCCTTATGACATTGACACTAGTGTAGGGAATGATGTGGACAGCTGTAAGTCAGGTGATGAATTTACCTTGAGGAGGCCTCGAGTTTAAGCTGAGACACTCTCTGAGTAACCCATGGCCTGTGTGTGGTCGTAGGTATACTGCGGGCTGACCAGCCACGGGCAGCTGATCGCTGTGAAGCAGGTGACCCTGGATGTTGCCGACCCTGAAACAGCAGACAAGGAATACAAGCGCCTACAGGAGGAAGTGGATCTGCTCAAAACCCTGCGGCACCACAACATCGTGGGCTATCTAGGCACCTTGCTGAGGCAACACGTGGTCAGCATCTTCATGGAGTACGTTCCCGGGGGGTCCATTGCCAGCATTCTCCACCGGTTCGGCCCTCTGCCTGAGCGGGTACTGGCCCTGTACACCCAGCAGATCCTGGAGGGCGTGTCCTTCCTGCACCTCAACCGAGTCATCCACCGGGACCTGAAGGGCAACAACGTCATGTTGATGCCCACGGGCGTGGTCAAGCTCATTGACTTTGGCTGCGCTCGGCGTCTCAGCTGCCTCAATCACAGCGCAAGTCGCAGCGAGCTGCTCAAGTCCGTCCACGGCACCCCCTACTGGATGGCACCGGAGGTGATCAACGAGAGCGGCCATGGCAGGAAGTCCGACATCTGGAGCGTGGGCTGCACCGTGTTCGAGATGGCAACTGGGAAGCCCCCACTGTCACACATGGACAAGATGGCCGCCCTCTTCTATATCGGGGCACGGAGGGGGCTGATGCCCTCCCTGCCTGATGGCTTCTCAAAAGACGCCAGGGACTTCGTACAAGTGTGCCTGACCAGGTATGGACTTATGGGTCAATATGTGTTAAAGGCTACGCTTTGCTATGTTGTTAAGCTACATACTGTTAACTGTCAATCATATCATAAACTCATATCTTAACCCATTGTGCTGCCTTCGGGTCACATGACCCAAAGGTTCATAACGAACCATGTGTTTACCCAATACAAAATAAATATTTTAACCTTTGCAATGTGTGTGTGGGGGGGGGGGCTGAGACAGCCCAACGGTTAAAAGAAAATGCTTCACTTTGTTTTTGTATGCTGTAAAGTTGTTGCAATACGACGGTGGGTCACAATGACTGATGGGTCAGAATGACCCGAAGATAACACAAGGGTTAAGTAAATAAATGGAGAGGATCACCCTTCTCACGCATGACTCTCTCCCCTCTCTGCAGTGATCAGAAGCTAAGACCTACTGCAGAACAACTACTGGAGCACACCTTCATCCCCAAGGAGAGGGGACTCAGCCTCAGATGAAGCGAGCGTTCTGCCACTTCTACATGAAGACAATGGACTCTTCTGGCCCTTGTTTAGCATACACGCTCCTCCTGTGGAACAGACACAGGGGGAACATTATGGTCTGGACAACATGCACAGGTTAGGATGACTCACTCCAGATGCAGACATAGAAGGAAGTTCTCTGAGGATGTGGATCCTATTGGTAACATGTTCTTTATTAATGAAGTGCCATTCTGAATTACCTATCAACAACGAATGTAAATATGGACTTGAACGTCTCGTGTAGTGACACATTTAAAATATAGCAGTATGTTGCAGTCACAACATATGGCCGAGGACATAAATAGGTGGGTCTTCTGCTTTCCCAATCACTTCACGTACATGTTTATGGTAGCAGTGACACCAAAAACACACACGTCTATCATATAGTTAAGGTAGTGAGAACCTTTTAAGATTTATTTGTAGAATTGAAATGAAAAAAGAAACAAAAACAACTGGATGTCAAGATCTGCTCTTGCTCTTATTATGAAACCAGTCATCTTGACAACACACGAGAGTTGACACACTACCAGCGGTGAAGGGGAACATAATGTGTTGGTCTTGGTTACTGCACGCTGAAATAAAGGGCTAAACAGTCTGGAACTGAACAGAGGCTACGTCGCGTCTACACTTGAGGACGACATCTTCCGCACAGTAGGAAATTAACGTGGAAAACTGCATAAGCGCCCCGGTATCAACAACACTGGTGGGGCTTTTATTGAACCCAGCGCCAGGCCTTCCACTGCATTTCAACGGACATGGATGTACGGTCCTACTACGGCCCAACAGGACTGACAGCACTGTTCAGCATCTAGGGGCTACAGCGCCAAGCCAACAACAAGTTTAAATGCACTTCACAGCAAAGGTTATGTAAACTTTTATAGATTATAGTCCTCTTCTCGTGTCTTTTTTTTTGTTTTTCTTGGAGGCACAACCTTTGGCATCCAGCTTAAGGTCTTCTCGGAGGTCCGGAAAAAATTAAACATAACTCGTACAAATTTGCATGGCCTCTGACAACATGCCAGGTGTGTTGGTTTGTAGGAGCCTCGACTTCCCTACGGGTGGGAATGGGGGGGTGGGGGGGGGGTCGGTAGAACCCCCCCCCCCTGGCAGCCAAGCCAAGTACAGGCTCAAAGCACATCACTGGAATGCTGCAGTCAGAATCACCTGATGATGCTGGACTTCCTACATCCTTACAATAGTCTTTTTCTATGTTTTCATATATAATATCTTGTTATAATTACAAGCAGCTCCAAACCTGAGTATTTATGGTATAGCTTTTTAAACATACAAAAATGTATGTACATTTATCTCCACTTTCTGTAAACAGTCAGCATTCTGCTTTATCCCTTTGATGATTGAAACATGCAGATCATACATACAGTATTGAGTATAAAACAAAAGGAGAGAGACTCATTCCAGAAAAAAAAAACATTACTAAAAATATCCAGCCTTCATTAGCATCCATGTTAGGACCACCGGTCGCGACAGAATCAAACCTCTCTTACACCTTGCAGAGGTAACGCCCGTTTCGTCACCACAGTGTGTTAAGTTGTGTTTAAATGACCATTAAAATAATGGAAACAGAAACATAATAAAGAAAAGAGAAATTGCACCTTTCATGCTTTTTTTTCAGTATTTATAATACTTCCCCCCCCCCCTCTCCCACGGAGATTCAAACTAGGAAGGATGACGCCATCCTCCGAACACGGCCACCCCGAGACCCATCCAGATTGTGGAGGACGCAGCAAGGGAAGCTAATGCTAACCACGACGGGCCACAGCAGCTCTTGCCAAAATGATCAGGAAGCATCAAATGTATCTCTTTACTCTCAAGACGAGATGTCCTTTTAACACTTTCATGTTTACGTTTTTCTTGTTGCCGTCTCACCTCCCTTTCTCCTGCCTCGCTAAAGGCTTCTATGAGTTCATTTCCTTGGGCACTTGACAGGGAGGAGGCGCGTGTGAGAACGTGTGAGTGTCTGTGTGGTCTGTATAGTACTAGTAGCAGTGCTGGCCGCTGGTTCCCTGAGCCTCAGGTTCTTGGCTCCCCCCCGGCCTCCTGTCCAGTTTCACTAGGGTGCTGAGAGGTCCGCAGCCCACCTGAGGTGTGACAGGAGGAGGGGGAGAGGGGGATGGGAGTAGGGGGGGGGGAGGGAGGGTTAGGCACACAGCTGTGAGAGAACACGGGACACTGCAGTACAGAGGAACTGGAAGGAGGAGGGTCAACTACCTGCCGAGCCCTTGGATCTCCGGCTTGATTTAGAGGAGTGGTGGTTGTGGCTCGCCTCAGGGTACGGCCTCTTGCGGGAGGAGGCTGAGGAGCTGGGGCCAAGAGGCAGGCCCACCCCCTCACTAGTGAGGCCCAGAGGGCTCCTGAGGAGGGCTGCCGCCGGCGGCCCTTCTGGGCCCCCGCGGCCGTTGCCGCTGTGGGCGTGTCCGTGCTTGTGGTGGCGGTGGGCATGGGAGTGGGCAATGTGTTCCCGATCCCGATGCTTCTCCTTGCTTACCAGCGGGCTGGAATGTTTGCTCTTGGCTCCGCCCTCGTCTGAGGAACTGTGCCTATCGGACGACACTTTGATTTTCATCTTCAGCTCCTCCTTGCTGGAACCACCCTGGGACGGGACGGGGAGGCGGAGTTTCAGAGAGCCCGCCCCTTTCTCCCGGCGGTCGCTGGGGGGTTTGTTGTGGCCTGGCGTGGCAAGCTTCATTTTCAGCGGGGAGGCAGTGCTGCTGCTGCCGCCGCCCCCCAAAGCCTGTTGGGAAAAGGGGTGGGCCTGCGAGTGTTTTCTGTGTTCTGATTGGGCAGAGGGTGTGTACCCCAAGTCCCTCCCCTCAGAGTCCATGCCCTGCTGTTCCTGCCGCCGTTTCTGCCCGGCTGCCATCTCTGCCGCCTGCTGCTTCTCCCGGTACTTGTCCAGAGACAGTTTCTGGGCAGGGACGGTTGGAGGAGGAGGAGGAGGAGGAGGAGGAGGAGGGGGGTAGGCAGGCTGCTGCTTCCCCCCTCCACCCCCACCCTTGTGTTCGTGTTTGACGGGGTTGAACTCCACCCCTTTGTCAGGTCTGTGTGGCGGGTGGTGTAGGGAGCCTTGCAGAGACAGTGGCGCCCCCTGCTGAAGGCCGAGTGCGTCTTGTTTCAGAGGCGGGTAGACCCCCTCTGAGCCTCGGCCCTGTTCCTGGGGCCAGTCGCTGGGGGCGGTGAAGGTGTATGAGCTGCCCTGCAGGCTGCCCATGGTGTCCAGGGAGAGGGGTCCTCCTGGCAGAGGGACAGGGAAGGCGGCAGCAGCTTTGGAGAAGGCCGGGTTGGAGACCCCCGGAAGGGAGTCGCCCAGGGAATGCTCATCCACCAGGGAGGGACCTGCAAAAGAGATGTCCAACGACTGTCCATCCCCCTTGGGCTTCTTGGCAGCTTGTGTGGCCTAGTGGGGAGGGAATCGAAAAACACAAAAGTTGTGAGTGGGTTTAGTAGGTGGAGCTAGACCTAGGTCAACAGTGGTTTGCAAATGACTCAAACAGCAATCGTGTACAAGGCGATCAAGGAAGCCTTTACCCTCCAGTTCCTTATCCTCTTCAATCTGCTCGGCGTTTTCTCCAGGATCTGCAGGAACTCGTGGGTCAGCTCTGAGGAGAGAGCCACGGTCAGGGTGGGTTTCCCCTCGGCCAATGGACACGCGTGTCTCTGCTACGCTACTACGGCTCAGTGCCACGCACCCGAGCAGCGCTGATCTAACTCAACCAATCAGCTCACCATCCAGCAGCTCAAGCGTGACCGAGTGGTCCACGTACTCCCACCAGTGCTTGCCGTCCGTGGAGACGGGGATCTCCCAGTTGGACCACTTGCAGGCCAGGTGGATGCAGACGCAGGCGATGACGGTGGGCTTGTGCTGCAGGCAGAAGGTGGTGAGGTGCAGGCTGGACATCGGGCAAACACAGGGGGGGCACACATGGGGAAGAGAAGGAGGGGGGGGGGGGGGGGGGGGGGCGGGAAGAGAGGGGGCAAACACTGTTAGTGCCCAGAACTTTTAGTTTGTATCAGCACTACACAACAGTACCTAAAGTTATTAGACATGTTATGACAAGATTTGGTTCAGTGTACTATATATATATATTTCACGTCAAGTTACTTTATTTCAAAAAGTTAATTAGGTTAATATGGTTTTTTGTTGATATGATTGACATTTATGCTACATGACCCAAACATTCAGGTAAAATAGATTGGGGTTAAGCATATGATATTGAAGCCTTACAGAAAACAAATGGCTACCATCCAAATGTTGACCACAATCAGCAGATGTCAATAGTATAAGAATGCTACATAATATATCACCCCTAGCACACTAAGCCATTGAATAAGCTCAGTCAACATTAAACATTCAGATATACTTTTCTATGGTGATGAGCAAAGAATTGCCCTGTTTTTCAGCACTATAAGCACATCTTAAAAGATTAGTACATTTAAAAATACAAGTAAGGGCTGGCTGGTAACCTATTGACCTCATGCTACCACAAGTACAATGTCTGGAAGTCTCAGTCTCCAACCAATGCAGAGAAGAGTAAATTCGTAAACATTGCGGATAGCAAAGCCCCAGAAGGACCCGGAATCATTGCTGATGGTTCTTCACACAGCCTGGTGTTGGATGTAACATGTGTGACCGCTCCACAACGCTGTGCCGAGCTCAACATGCCCCAGGTTTACTACAACACTGTGGCTTACTAGAATGCTATTCATCTCCGAAATAACACTGTTGGCACGTTAACAGGTTTGGAAAGTTAGTTCCAGACATTGTATTATCTAGGTTCACTGGGTTCTATAGGACCATACAAGGCTGATTTACTAGATGAAATATTCATCCTGACCCAATACAACCCGGCACTACAAAGAACCAACCCGTTAAGGACCTAATCAGATAAACACAATCTGAAAATTTGGAACATGAACAACCTAAACCAATAACTAAGGACATAAAGAAAGAAAAGAACCAATTTAGTGTCAAGAGACAATAGACAGAATTGTTTGCCTCAAATAGGATTGTAAGACAGTACATGTAGGTCCTTAACGGGTTCGGAAAAGATGTCATAACATAATTGCATATTTGGTTAAAATGACAACTACAAAAATGCATGTTTTACACTAGCTTAAATCGACAATTTGTTGGCGAGATTGGATAAAATAAAAAAATTTAAAACACAATGAATTTAAAAAGAGAAAGTAGTCGCGGTACTTACCGGAAGAACTTCTATGTAATGTATACATCTTTGTAATCTTTAGCTGCTACTCAGGCTACCAAAGTGTCTCTTTTTTAGACATATGCACTTTCGCAACCGAGCAAACGTGTGGGTTCAAGCACACCACTACACTTCACATTGTGCATTCAACCCCACTGTGCCAACATTGGTCCCTTGTACAATACACCGCACTGCGGCCGGGGCTGGCAACGCCACACTCCCCCGTCCCACCCCCCGGCAAAAGGGGGCACCTCGGGAGGGGGTAGGGGTCACGGTGGCCACCGGCACACGTAGGGGCCGTTGGACACTGAAAGGGTACCCTGCATTACAGGAAGCTATAGTGTGCAGTCACAGTGCAACAAAGGAGGGTCTGGATAACAACCTGTTGGTAGCCATGAAATAGGAAGTCTGTGCCAGATCCTTGCTTGCTGTGAGGGGGAGAAACAAGAGAAAAATATGTGTTACACTTTTGATGCACGGCACTGAGGTTTGATAATGGAAGTTCACACAGGAGGTTGACCCTTTAAGTGCCAGTTTCCCAGACACAGAATGCGTTTACTCTTTACATTAAAGTGGTTTGGAAAAGAGTATGCACTGCTCAGAACCAAAAAGGTGTTTTGATCACGATTCAAGACATTTTGTAAATTGGAATTACGTTTTAACAGTGTCAGTAACGGTGTAGAAAATAACTTTTAATCAATCAATCTAGGTTGGGCTCAATCTGTGTCTTGAAAACCACTCAAACCACTAGAAACATCATATTCAGTCAGAGTGAATAAAGGTCATCCATGTTACATAAGCATTAAGTCAGTAGTTTTCCCTCCTATCACCCACACCAGTCTAGGATGTGGGAGAGAGAGGGCAAGAAAAGCAAAGAAGGAAGCCTCTACCTCGCACTAGCTGGGAACATTTCACCACATCTGTGTGTGGATGTTCAATAGTTATTTCAAAGCCTGTAACAAAATACATGACAGGTGAGTAGAACAAGTACAGCACACAGGTGACATGTCATTTATTCAAACATCAATCAGCCCGCCCCCACTCACTCTTCATAGAAACAACAGGAGGGACTGCAGTAAGGGTGTAAGGACCAAATCAAGAGTGATGTTGGACATCATTTTGAGCTCATGGGGTTGATAAGGGACCAGCCTTCTGATGTCATAATCTCGGATGCCGCGTTATTAAAAAAACTACCACAGATGGTAACAGACTGAGGATTCAGTTGCCATAGAGACTATGGATCTGAACATTACAGAAGTCTGTTTGGCAGGATTTCAGGAATGTACCAGAACAGTAAGAAAGGTAAAATAAGAATCCTGGCAGTGAGCAATAGATTACCATTACAAGCATCTAACAGACTGGATGAATTAATATGAACTGCTGACTGAAAATAATGTTGACATGCTGCAAGTGGTACAGCTAACTGTCAATCATAAAACACCCTTATTGATTACATTCTTTCTCTCGCTCTCTCTCTCTCCACATCCACTCTGCTACTTACCCAGAGTCTGCAGCACTATGGTTTCAAGTATCACCAGCTCTTGGGCTTGCTGGAGGTATGCCTGAAGTTTGATAGACAATCATTACATGATGTCTGTAATGTGTCTTTTATTCTTACCCCTACTAATCAACTGCAAAGCAACCATGTAGCCTCTCTGGTCCATCAGGGCAAATAACATTTTGTCCAGGACAAAGACATCTGTCTCCCCAAAAGCACTGCTGTGCCATTGCCTACCTGGTCTCTCCTGCAGGAAGCTCAGTAGCAAGATTCCCAGACACAGACTAAGCTCAGTTGCTTTGGAACTTGGGCACTGGCTTGGTATGAAGATATTCTACAATCGTGCCAATTTGTACACCCAATGGAATTGACAGACTTTCAATGAGAGAGGGCTTCATCGGGGTCTGGGGAACTTGCCCACGGTTTGTCTTTATCTATGCACACCACTTAAAAGTACCTCAAAACCAACTGAACACATGCAACTGAAGTAAGAAAAGAAGTTAAGAGGAATTGTGACCAGACCTCAGTACCCAGTCCTACCCAGACTTACATTACTCTTTGTGTCTAGGGGGGCTTCTTGTGGGTTTAGACAGGCGTGTGCAACTTTAATGACATGCTCGAGTTTCCGAGGTTGTTCTTCAACCTTTGCAGCCAAAAATAAGGTGGTTGGAGAAATGATCTGTTATGAAGAGACAAACACCGCATGTCAAGCTTCTGTAAAGCTCTGAAGGGACTATGAAAAATGACAACAACTGTAAAATTTGAGTGCGTTTATACTTACATTTCTGTGGAATTTGGTGAAAGAGTGGTTCATATAAAATCTATGCATGTAAACAATAGCTGTGTTAATTGTAAGTTGGGAGCTGGGAAATTAGTTAAGGAGAGTATTCAGAATCCATCGCAAACCATTTCATAACTATAACTTACTTAACTATAACTCATAGCATTAGAATGTTTGGACGTTACACCAGCAATGTTGACGGCTATAGCTAGCAAGCTAGCAAAGTGACAGCAACCGCTTGACGCCACTTCTAGCTGGCAAGATACACCAGCTAGCTAGCTTTAAATTATGTATAGTGACAGGCTGATGAAGTCATATAAAACATATGATTATATTCAAAGCTAAGATCAAGCACTATAAGACATTATCTAACCGCTTATCTTGAGCCTTGGAAGCTAGCGACGCTAGTTTGTCGGCTCCTGCAGTCAGCTAGCTAGCTAGCTAGCTATAGGCCATGCACACGGCAATGCGAGATAAACAGTATTGAGAAAGTTCATTGATGGCTTTCGAGCATTTGGATCATCCTAAGTAACAGGCTAGCCTCGTCAGATGTTCTGTGTTGATGGAAATGTATCGCAGCCAGCCACTTTGATTGTTATTTCTAAATATCTAGCGAGTTAGATAACCCCATATTGCACAGGCCCAAGACCCATGACTCCAACCCATGCATGCCACTACTACAAGTAGCTAGCTATATAACATTAGCAAGCTCGCACTAGATTAGCTGTGTGACGATGTTGTGCTAGTTTAAAAGGGATACACATTGAGTCTCTGGCCCATGTCTTGGATGAGATTTGCCGCCTGTTGACGATATGACAGCTCCCTGTCCGGTTCAACTCCACAACGGCGAGACGGCGTGGTTTCGAGCTGCTCCCGGGTGAAAAACCATTTAGACGAAGATCCCCGGCACGCCGCCATAGCTATCCAGAACACGTACAGGAGGATACCGAGGAACGGATGCACGTAAACAGGGCACACAGGGTCTTCAAAGTTGCCAGGTTATACTCTCACCGATCCCCTCTCATAGTGGTGTAAAACGCTTTGTGATACTGTATACATTCACCAAGAAGTACCCTCCTTGCTTTTAGAGTTTCTTAACGTTAAAATTTAATTTTACTAATGTGTAAGGCAATTGTACGAGACACACACTTGTATGTCCATACATACAGTATACCTCAGAAAGTTCCGTTCCAAAATTACCCAAAGCATGAATATTGTAAAATTGTTCTCATGCTGCTTACTCACTTGACTGATACCACTGCTTTTGAAGTGTTTTAACATCAAAACATAATCTTTCTCACGTGCTTATAGTCAAGACAATATATGAAAGTGCGGTGGTTATCTTTTAACCTGGCAACCCTAGTTTTATTTGATTGCCCCTGTTCGTAGCAGACTGTAATTTTAATCATTATCCTTAATTTGATCAACAATACCACAATCACACTCTTTTATCTGTGTCATTACACATGCAAATATTTTATTGATATTCATCATCTGGCCTGTATCTTTTACAAATCATTCAAACTGATCTCTTTTAATTCCCAAAAAGTCCAATGCATTGCCTGCAAGCAGTTTATCCTGCAACAGAACACAAAAGCATATTATGGCAACCCAGCTCATCCATCAGAAGATAAAAGATAATGCTTACGATTAAATTACGATTACCTTTAAAGAAACATCAAACTCATCCATAGACTCAATTAGTGATCCAGGCTGCAGCTCACCAAGAGGGAAAGGATAGTCTGTTCCTAACATCACTTTATCCTTTGAGTTTAAATGAAAAGAAAAAGTCAAGTCACAGAATAAAACTCAAGGTTACAGACGCCTGATATAAATTTCGTTAAATTATTCATTTGGCAGCCATACTGTGTAGCCTAATCCCCAAAACGTAACTATATACGTTATGGTATGAAATATACATCAAAAGAAAATCTTGCTTACTTTTCCAATCACATCCATCAGAAGTTTGAGGGAGATGGGGTCATGCACTAAGGAATCTGTGTAGAAGGAGCCGAGGTATTTGCGGGGGCTGATTTTGTTGTCCACAGCACATAGATCAGGGCGCACCTGAAACCCATGTTCAATTCTGCCAACAGTGAATGGGAAAGAACCACCTAAAAATGTAATCAAACAAACAGACAAACAAATCAAATGAGACTTCACATTGCTATAGGAATGTCAAAAGAGAATAATTTCACTTCAATGTATATTGTGTTCAACATACCACCATGAGCAAAGCAGACTTTCAGTTTTGGGAACCTTTCAAAGATGCCTCCAAATATCATTGAGCAAATTGCCATTGTAGTCTCTGAAGGCATGCCTATAGTGTATTGTGAAGAAAAGAACATTCAAATACCCAACAATCTTACAATAACAATAATGTACAAGGTTATGAGTTTGTGCAGCACTCTCAAATAGAAGACCACGGTTTGAATCTTATCTAAGTTATTCAAAAGCATAATCAATTGCATTTCTTGTCATTCCTTACACTCACCCACAAGCCACGGAAGCCAATACTTGGCCATTCTCTCATCTACCTGCATATCCCATGGATGAATAAACAGGGAGCAGTTTAATTCCTCTGCTGCCTGTTTGGAAGAGAGACAGAGAAGGAAATTCAATCATTTTTTTCTCTAAACACTGATTAAACAAAACAGTCTTTCTGCCGTGAAACAGTATTCCCTTACAGCAAAGACAGGGTAAAGTTCAGGAGCATTGAGGTCCCAGTTGTTGACGTGAGAGCCTATCTGCACCCCAGGGAAGCCTAGCTCCTTCACACATCGCTTCATCTCCAGGACTGCCAGGTCGGGTGCCTGCATTGGCAAGGTACCCAGGCCCACAAAACGGCGTGGATGCCTCCGGACTGTCTGTGCTAGGTCATCATTCAAGATGCCACACAGGTCTAGAGTATCATGTGGTTTGGCCTATAAAAGCAAGGATGGAAAACAACAATGTGTTGTGAGGATAGAGACATACATTAGGTAGTAGATTGGGCACAAACTATTCATTTCTCTGAATGTCAAAGAATCCTTGCTCCATGATACACACGTACCCAGTAGTTGAACATGACTGGGACAGTAGACAGGGCTTGAACAGTCACGCCTAAATTACAGGGAAAAGGTCACAACCCAATCTGGTGTGTTACATTTTCCAATTCAAATACAACTTGAAAACGTGACAAGCATCCTACCATGTTGATCCATGTCTCGTATACGTGCTTCTGCGTCCCAGCAGTTCTCCTGGATTACACGAAACAGCTTCCCATCCTTCATCATTTGAGCCTCCCCCTGAGAGGGTATAAAGTTGTATGTACTAACCACACAACATTTTCAGCCTGAGGAAACTAAAATCACTTTTGAAATTGATGACGTGATGGTTAGAGAATGCTCAAAGTGTGATATTTCATCGGTTCAAATGATTCGTGAATGACTTCTGAATGTCAGAGATGCACGTCAGAGTGTGCTTGTAGTGTAGGCAAGCATATGTCCATCTATGCAGTTGCTGATGCCAATGGTTTCACTTCCCAGGCAGATGCCTCAGCCCATAGTGTTCTGGCTCGTTTGAAATGGCTTGTTCTGCTTATCAGTACACCATGCTGGTTTCTACAGCTGCTCACACAGCAAGGCCCAGGCAGACCCTGCAGTGTATGCGACATGTTCATGCAGGCTTAAACATTCACACCCATAGAACACATCCGGATTACACACAAACACACACACACACACAACTCAGTAAAAGTATGGTATTCAGTTCTATATTGACCAGAGCCAGAAACAATGCTTTTGTGTTGTTTACTCACTTTCCACATGGGGGCGCCATAAGGCAGGACTGTCTCAATTAATTTGTCTGAACTATAAACCTGTGAAACCAGCAAGACACTCACCTTACAGTGATGATGAAGCTGAATGAACCCATCATATCCATACCTCTGAAACACAGTGTGGTTGATAGATGACATATTATATACTATGTATATCTTGTCACTTACTGTAATTACAATTGAAAATATCTGCTTGGTGTTATACTGTATATAATTAAATAGAACAATCATGATCTTCATCTATTTATACATTTTTGTAACATCTTCATGCTCTATATGAATGGAAGTGGACTACAATCTTACATACTTTAGGCTCAGCAGACAGTGGTGGTTGGGAACAGCATTTCTTTTTGTGAAACTTCCTATCTCAAACCTTTGACTATGACTTAGCCATTAGACTTGGTCTAATGGTGAAGGCTCCGTTAGGTGAGCTTGTCCACCATAGCCTTCTGTCTACACAATATGTCCCCTTCCACAGGAGCCACAGTGAACATGGGAAATGATTATCCAAGACCAGGCCTTTAGACTAAGAGCCTGACTCGAATCAACGAGGTCATTGCCAGCTATTGATTCTTTTTAAGCAAAGCATACGGTTGATTTATAGGGTGGTAAAAACCCTTTACACCGCTTCCAAAGTAACTCACTGTACTAAATGTCAAATTAACTTTCCCTTATAGGAGGTTGCATAGCCATTATACCATACAACCTGAATTATTCCCTATATTGTCATCTCAGTACTTTAAATACAATGCACTGAGGATTGCTATGAGGGTGCTGTCCGTCACCTGCAACTCTGCGTAATGACGCAAAAGAAGAATCAGGTAGGCCCACTGGTTAACCATTCTTTTAACCTACCTCTTTTAGATTAGGCCAGTCCTTTGGCAAAATGTGATTATGAATATCAATCTTCATCCTGACCTGAATGAAAGATATCCCTTTAAGAAATGTTTCCACACTAATCGCCCACTGTCAAAAATATTGTTTACGCACGCGAGTCGGTCTTTTTCTCCGCCCCACAGTTCTGCCCCCGGGAGCAAACCAATAGCAGCAGAAGAATGATATTGTGCACAAAGGGCAAAATACACCTTCTGAGTCACCTGCGGCGCCATAATAAAACGTATCTTCCATAAACAACTCAGTCTCGTTTGTGTAAATGTGGCTTACACTACTGAAGACTAAAATATGATGATGATGATGTAGGCTACCCATTCGCCCTCCTAAATATACTCAGTAGCCCATGCTGAAGCAGCATCATTCCGCCAGCAGTTTTAGGAACAATTCATATCTGGTGCATTAAACTGTCAAGAAACAAGCTTACAATAGCAAGACATTGATTATGGTGCTGAAATGAAAATAGGTCGTTTTTTCTTTCATTACGATAAAAGTAGAGGCCCAGTTGTCTGTATTTATGGTCAATGAACACGTAAACTAAAACAAGGCATACCCAATCTGGTCATATAGGCTACATTTAGGACACACTACAGAGGTTCCTTGCAAGGTAAGGTAACGAAAACACTTTCACTTTCTACCCCCCGTGTTAATAACGACACCTGGTGGCCTTGTGATATAACGTATTGCCACCATAGGCCTTTGTGTGAGGTGAGGTCCACTATAGGTCTAATTTAAGTACAAAATAATGTAAAGGTCATCCCATTCATCCCATCCCCTATTTGTTGCCATCTGAAACGACAGGGTGTGTGGGTTTTGGTTTTTCACTGTCTAGTATTTCGATTCTATGTCATGTGTTCTGGCTGTCATTTGGTTGTATTGATTTCACCTGTTAATCGTTAGCGTGCCTATTTAAATTGGACCATTTGTTTGTTTCATTGTGAGGTATTGTTTGTGTTAGCGACGTACTGAGCCTACGAATATTTAATATTTAGATCGTATAGGCTATAGACCTTTTCCCTGTATCTTTGACTTCGAATATTGCCTACCCCTTTGGATTCATTTTTGCCTTGTGGATTACCGACCTGTTTCTGGTAGACTGTACGATTATTGCCTTGTCCTTTTTGTGAGAAAAATAAACACATCGTCTAGGCTACTCTGCGTCTGGGTCCTCTTCCCTTTCTGGGATCGTGACACAGGGCATGCATGAAAGCCATAAATAAAGGCTTAACATAAACATAATGACGAGTTGAAAGCCTGTGAATCAGATTGAAAGCCAATAATGGAATGAAGTATTCCCCGTGTATTTAAATTAATGGAATAGACCTGTGTGTTTTTCAGTATATAGCATTAGTGTCAACCATTTGTGGATTTTTGGTGGAAAGTTTAAACAAAAGTAAGAAATGGTGGACATAATTGTCAAGTTTGAATATGATGTAAGTGATTTTCAGAATCAGAATAGAATTAAATGAAAACATTCTGCTAAAGGCCTATGATGCGCGAGACGGCAAGAGTGTAAAGGGAGGGGGGACTAGTGCCACCGCCTCCCATTGACGAAAACATCGTATCGCAGTTTGAATCTCTCAATTATCAACAGTAGTGAAGTGAAACTAATCAAAGTGGTCTCAAAAGCTGCTACTCCTGCAACCCATTCCGTACTAGTAGAGAGCTGTCATCGGAAAAGGAGGTCTGCTGCGGATGCTGGTGAGATAACGTTGATCTAAATCTCCTTGCCTCCCTTCTGCGAGAGTCAACACCGGTGGCATTCGCGCCCTGGATGGCTGGCTTTGGCACTCCGTTGTGACATTTATTTTCCGAGGATACTGACCTAAAAACTAAACTACAATGACCGACCCAGCGGCTCAAGACTATCCGGTCCCGGACCTCACAATTGTAGATCCCTCAGCTGTGCGAAACGGCCAGTGCGCTCCAGATGGCAATCTATCCAAAAGACCGAGTCAAGCCGATCCTTTTGGTATGGACCGGGACCAAGAGATGAAAATCACCGACAGTGTTGAGGGTCAAGGTATTTCAGGCATTACATATTGTTTTAAGACTGTATTTGTTTAGTTTTTTACAAATTGCACATTTTGGAAAGTTTTGATCATCTGTATAAACCCCTCACTAAGCAACTTGGAACACTTTATCGACCAACATAATAAACAAACAGTCTACAACATACAATAACTACGTTTTATCATTTGTATTCGTTTTATTTTTATTTTATCAGTCCCTGCCAGATGTTGTGCCACTGAAAGAAGTTGTGTCTGTTGCCTATAAATCTTTTCAGGGGATGAAAATCCCCAGGTCCAAAATCCACTAGGTTAAACGGTAAATTTTTTATTTTCACTACATGTGATCTTGTGATCAAGTTGTAGTAATGTTCCTGCTTTATCCCTCCATAGAATGCAAAGATCAAGTTCTAAACATTCCTGCATGGATATGAACATTTATCTTAGCCTACCCTTGTAATCCTTTTAGTCATCGACTCAATGTTCCTCCATGTCCATGTTGTTGACTGATATTATGTTTTTCTTGGCTCTGTATTTCGCTGGCATGAGTCCTATCGAGCGGGTGCCTCTAGACAGACTTGTTTTCAGTAGTACGACACTTAAAAGACTGAACAAAAACGGTTTATGAATAAGCAAGAGGCTAACACACATTGAACAAAATGTTAGTCTGCATTCAAAAGCCCTGACTCGCCCCCCCATCTCAACCCAAATATGCTGCTGCCTCCATCACCGTCAGCTTAGACTGTTTTAGACTGTTCTAGACTGTAGATTTTCACAGATCACTGCAATCGTTTTAATAGGTTTCTCCAAAACATACTGTAGTATGCAAGATACAAACAGGCCAGCCATCTTTCCATGTTGGTTGGTGCTGACACCGAAATGTCATGAGATGTCCCAGTCATTCCACCACTAGAGATTTCTGGTAAAGTTCACCACCCTACGCATCTGTTACCCGCAATAACCTTATGCAATCAATTCAAGGTTTTGAATAATTTATGCTTTTTATTGAGTGCTGGAATTCAGGACACTTTGAGAAAGAATACAATGTCAGGGTGAATACATGTGTGTTGGGGTAAATTATTTATTCATCTATCCAGTGTTTTTGTGTGTGTGTGTGGAGGGGTGTGTGTGTGTGTGTAGTGGGGGTAGAGCACATGCTCTCACTGCTGATCCTAGACATGTGAGTTGAGCAAGGCTGCATTCTCTTCTCCCTCACTTCCTCTCCGCCCCCTCCCCCTCCCCCCCAAACCTTACAAAGGCTCACTCATGGAAAACACAAAAAATATATATATATTTACACTTATATTTAAAAAGAAAAGTAATAGCATAACATTATACACTTCACACATTTACATCAGCCAAACAAAATACAATTATAGATGTATTAATATATAATTCATGCTAAATTCCCTACTAAATAAGTATTGCTGAACTTCATAGGTCCATGTTATTCTCTCCACTACCCACTTTTAAGATGACCAGAGATTTTGAGATAGTGGACAGATTTGACCCCTGGACTGTGCTTGTTTTCATCCCTAGGGAGACCTTGTTAACAGCACTCAATCTTTCAGCCAGAATAGGTGGTCCTCGGTCAGTGCATCTGATCCCCGTTTGAGCCCTGACCTATTCCGCAAGCATTCCCCTCAAATACTGATCAGAGATCTGTCACAAAACTTCAACATCTTCAATAGACACCTTCTATTAAGGCTAGGATAATATTCCGCTTAAGAAATAGGTGAAGGTTATTAGCTCTCTCTCGCTCTCTCTTTCTCTCTCACTCTCTCCGTATCTCTCTCTCTGTTTCTTTTTCTCGGTTCCATCTTCTGTTCCCTCTCTCCCTCGCCGATACTCATCTCTTTCTGTCTCTCTCTTTTTCTCTATTCGAGGAGACTCCCTTCCTGCCTGGGTGATCATTGTGCCACCTGTCAGCACTGCTCTTACTGCAGCATACTTAATTCAGCCCTATCACAGACTACAGCGAACAAGTCTACCCTGCCATGTATAACAGAGCTGTTTTGCTTAGGTATGACTGCCTTCTAGCTTGCAGTGTGTCATTTCTCATGTCGACTGCTAAATTAGATCCTCAACAGCCCGGTGCTTTCTGGGTGCATGAGGAAGAGGCATGGAACTAACCCAGAATGCTTCTGGAGGGAGTCTTAGCCTGCGGTTTCTTATTACTTACCGCTGATATACTACTTACTTCTTCACACTAGCATGAACTAATATGATGTGTCACCTGATCCCAGGTCTGCTGGAGAGCAGCATGAGGCTGAAGCCCCACGAGGCCCAGAGCTACAGGAAGAAGGCCCTGTGGGTGTCCTGGGTCTCCATCGTGGTCACCCTCATCCTGGCAGTGGCAGCTTTCAGTGAGTACAGAGCACTTCTTCAGTCAACACATGAATTCAACACATGAGTATCTGTTTCTTTAAGAGGCCGATGAACCTACTGCGTAAGTTGCCACTGTGGCCGAGGATGCAGTGTTCTTCAATCTTCATCTCAGAGGATGTTACATTGTTAGAGACACTTTCTGATTTGCATGTCATGTTTGGAGTGGTTTGTGGTCCTCCTCCATTGATATTCTCATAACTATGGCTTAGATGTGGCCTCAGGTCAAAATTCAGTGATTGCTGGATGCATGTCTGGTTTGTTGAAATGCAACCCATTTTAGTTCTCACGGAACATCTGGTATGAGTAAATCAGTGGTGCTCTTGAACCCTCCCCAAAGGCCAAAAGATAAAAAAATAATTAACCCACATAAAACCCTATTAAATTATAAATCCAACTAAATATTCTGGCTATGGCACAAATAATTGAGAAAAAATAGCCATATGGCTATATATATATATATATATATATATATATATATATATATTTGTTTTAAATAAAGTTTGCAGTTTTATAATTGATCAAATCTCTGTGAATAACACAGTCAGAGAGGGGGGAGGGAGGGTTTTCCTGGGTTTGAGATGGTACTTTACTGTAGGCCTGGAACCTCTCTCGTTCTGACATAAAATACTAGGAATAATGAGAGACAGACAGACAGACATTGGCCAATGATGT
This sequence comes from Osmerus mordax, assembly GCF_038355195.1. Taxonomy (NCBI): domain Eukaryota; kingdom Metazoa; phylum Chordata; class Actinopteri; order Osmeriformes; family Osmeridae; genus Osmerus; species Osmerus mordax. The sequence continues at coordinate 17,878,605 of NC_090051.1, read as the reverse complement.
GTGACAATCCGTTTAGTCTGAGCTCCTAGAATATAGACCTCTCTCTTAGAACATGAACTTTGTTGCTTCTCTACACCCTATTGTTGCATTAGAAGAGGTTCAGGTCAACTGTTTTGGTGTTTCATATTCACTTAGAAGGATTGACTTTTCAGTGAACGGTAGCTAAGCTGCCCTGTAACCTTTTAAGCTCTGTCCCAAGAGGACACCCTTTATAGGATCTCACAAAGTGTCTTACTTCCATTTGGAGATGACTTTTTCTTTAGTCTGAAATGTGCAATTGAGTGTGGAGCGAAATACAACCCAATGTTTGATTCCTTTCATGATCCAGCTTTTTGAAGGGTAGCTGGCAAAATGGGGCATGGTTTAAGATAGTCTTCAGGAGATGTGGCTGGTAGATAGAGAAGAGGCCTGGGAGCAACACGAAGCAGAGACCTCGACCTGGACTATCAAGTTATGGAGAATCTTCTCTCTGCCTGTCTCTCTAGCTATCTTTATCTCTGTCGCTATCCTTGTCTTTCTGTGTGTGTGTGTATGTGTGTGTATCTTCTTCTTAGAAGTTCGCATCAGACTGCGGTGCATTTGGGGGAGTTGTTATTCGAGCCAAAGAGAATTTAAGTCTGTCATAGAGAGAGAGTAGTAAACAGAGAATCCTCATTTATATTCCACTGCGGTACCAATTAGCATAACATTTGGAATTGATTTGAAGTTAATGTCAATGAGCCAAACATCTGAATGTTATCTTAAATGAGATGCTGTTTTGATTTAGTTACTCTTTTATAATCATCCCTATCTACCTACTGCATATCTTTGTTAAATCTTTTCATTGTAACCCTATAAGCCTCACACCTCACACCCTAAGGGTGTGAGGCTTATAGGGTTACAATGAAAAACTATATGGATATTTGCCACGGGGCGAGGGCTTCAATTACCTCTCTCTTTTTTGACCATACATGCGTTTGCATCCCTGACCCTTACACTGCCGTAATGGAATAGACCTCATTAACTGAATATTAAATGGGGTATTCCGTTATGCAGAGAATACCATTAATGTGAACCATTTGTATTCTGCGTGCTAAGCAGACCTCAGCGAAGCTGCTCAATATTCAGAGAGAGCCTCCTCTAGCGGGGCTGGTTCCAGAGAGAATGCAGGCCCTTTAGCACTGTCGTAGAAATGGCCCAGTAACAAACAGGCTGCTGCTCGATCAATCTGTCCCCCTGCCAGCTCCCATTCGATGACATGTGAGGAGCTTGGGTGGAAGAAAAGGGAGGAAGGGAAGGATCTGGGGTGGAAAAAAACGAAACCTCGCATCCGAGGACTTTTTAAGCGTGGTCCGTGAACCCACATGAAACACGCAGGGAGCTAATTTGGCTGGGATACTAGCTGAGAGACCAGAGGAGCCCTCCTCTCCATCCTCTCACCCAGGCTACCATCTCTCAGAGCAGTCTAATTAGTTTGCTTTAACCTAGTTACACTCTTAACACGAGCACACAAGATAGAAATAAACACTGTAGTTTGGTTTATTGCTTATCCAGTTGAGCACCATGAGTGTACACGGGGGGGAAATGCTATCTCCATGGTTAGGTGGGCAAATGTTTGTCAATCTGTGAACTGAATGTCTGATGAGCATCGAAACAGCAAGCATCCTTTGGCTTCATATTTTTTGTCGTCAAAATGTGCCCAAATCATCATGGGAGGAGGCAGCCCGTTCCAGATGTCAAGGTCTTGTGCGCCGGTGTTGTGTTTCCTGGTCCGACAGCCGTCTGCCTGTTTCGAAATGAAACATTAGCCAGCTCTCACAAACCACCAGACAGGCGCTCCCGCCTTGCACCTTGTAGCCTCCTGCTGCTGCCTCTCCTCTCCACCTCCTCCTCCTCTACTTTTGCCCCCCCCCCTCATCCTCCTCCACCCACTACCCCTCTTCCCTTCACTCCATTCCCTCTGTGTTTCCTGTCAACTTCAAATCGAATGAGCTCACTTAAGGCAGAGGGCAGCCTCACAAGTGCTTTTAGAGAGGAGTGGTGGAGACTGAATATCAATCCATCTCTTACAGATGATCAGATAGCATTAAGTCTGTCCTACCTTCAACATGACAGTCTACAATATACTCTATGCATGCTGGATGAATAAGATGCTGGTCTCCAATTCTGAATAGAAAACAAAATATTGATGCTGTTAGAATTTTGGTTGATTGCACATATATTTTGAAATAATCTGTAGATGGTTATGTGTTTATGCTGCAGTGTTATTATTTAATTTGATACACATCTATACAGATAGCTTTTTCTCTGACAGGATGTGACATAGAAAGTGACGGTTATGGTGAAATAACTGCTTAACATGGCACAAAGGAGGAAATGCCAGACCATGACAGAAGTAACTATCTCTTCCCTTCTCGTCTCTCTAACTGATGTCTCTTGTCGACCGGTGGTGAATATTACAATGCTGTCTGTGACAGATGCTTTGGGAGGCTGGGAGACTCAGTTTTCTGAGAAGGAAAACACTCTCACCTGTTCTCTATTTCTCGATCATTCTTAATCTCTGTCTATTCCGGGGAGCAACACATCCTTATTTATTCATGTGTGTATTCATACGTATATGTTCCTGTAACCTATTTCTGTTGGTAAATGCCAAGCAGTGGGAAATGATGGAGAACTAGTCTTTGGAATACAAAATGGAATGCATTTGAAATGTTTCATATATGTATATGTTTTTCCTTAATAATAATAACATTTAAGTGTTTTTTACAATCAGCTACAGTACCTTGATTACAACATTATACATTAACTACTTTATGGAAAACGTCTGAGTGTCTTCTCAACAACCAACAGACCTTCCACAAGGTCTGCTTCTACACCGGACATCATCCCTTGACTGACCTACTACTTTGTTATTCTGGTGGATACCATGCTGAAATGTATAAAAAAAGCCCCATCCCTCTGTTGTTTTTCATCATGATTGGAGTAAAATGGATGGAAAGCTATGGATGTCCCACAGACGTGATGTGCAGTAATAAGCCTGAATAAGCCTTGCTGATCCTAGACCAGAGCCTGCAGGACAGCTTCTCCCTGCAGCTGCAGCTACTGTAGTTCTTTGCTGTGGAGAAGACAGGACTGACTGATGCAGCAGAGCTCATGATCAAAGCCTGTAGTGATGCCTCACCCTGAGCTAACTGAGGAGAAACATTATACCGCTTCTCGGTTTCTCTGTTCTACAAGCTGACGATCACTGGCATCGTATCATGTCCAGAGCCATGTCTGGACGGACAAGTTTCCTCTGAAACGTGTCTTTGTGTGCGTGAGATTGAGGTAGAAAGGAGCATACAAGCTCAAGTGTTTGGCGATCATTGACCATTTCTCATGCGTTATTGTAGCCATGCTGTTGTCGTTTAATAGAGATCGCAAGGAGTGATTTTCGTATAAAGGTAGCAATGTTCCTCACAATTTATGCAGAAGCCCCTGAGTCTGCTGTATGAATGAATATGTCTCTATTAGGTTGGCCTAGATTACTGGACTGCAGACAGATAAACTACCGCTGTTCTTTCTCTTACTCCCTGTAGAAAGATACACCAGTAACAATACGAGTGTCTCTGACTCCTACATTACTGAAGACACTAGCCAAGTCTCTCACAGGATATTTACTTATTAGAAATCTACTCTCACGTGGGATTTTTTTTTTTCAAACAGAGCTTGAGATACACTGTTGGGATTCATGTGGACAAGTGAATGAACTGGTTCACTTAAGGATATTGAAATGACCATTTTAGTTAGTTAAGGAATCACACAATAGACATTGGTCTGCTCATCTACATTCCTGGAGTGCATAAGGTCCCATCTGGTCAGTATTGTAACAGTGTACAATGCTTAGAGGGAATCAACCTGTGACTTTATGTTTGGTCATGGGTTTTCTCCCACATTGCTTGGGAGCTTAACAATGGAAATGAGAGGTTGTGCATGCCCGATTGAACATGCCTGTGTTGAGGAATGTTGCCGGATAGGTAACATTTTCATACACAGCGATTTGATGTGATGTGTATAGTATGTTATATCGATCAAAGTCAGAAATCCTCAGTGTAAAGAACAGAACAGCGGTGAGTGGCTGATACAGGAAGTACGACTCCTGCCAGGCGTCACGCGAAACATTTGCCTCTCTCCATGACGCCACAATGACACAGCAACAAAACAACCAGCCAAGTCATCCTTACAATGCAGACCAGAACCGGCAACAGGCATGGCTGTTTGTGTGTGTGTGTCTTGTTTATTGATTACACGGGCCTCTGACCATTAAACTTGTGTCTTTCCAAGAAGTGTGTGATGAGTTGTGCAAGGCCTCTGACCGTTAAACAGTGTTTCCTCATCTCACAAGCGGCAAGTCTCCATCCTGACACACAGTGTGGAACACTGGGCATGTGACTGTCCATGAGATCTCCAGATTCACAGGAACGTCCCTCTCCCTCACGTTACACGCTGCTGTAGCCTTCCCCTAATGTGTTCTTTATCGCTCCGGAGGGAGATTGGTGTGGCTCCTCAACATTTGGCTGGTAGTAGTTAGAAAGTCATTATCTATGTGTCAACCAAGATCAATGATAATGGCCACGTGGAAATTTCATAAGTAGTGACATTACTACACAAGTAGTATCTGGATGTGGTTTGAGACTGAAACCCTTATGTCTCCCACCCCTGGTAAATCTATTGAAGCACGTCATTGCAAATCAGGCCATCCCTGTTTTACAGCTATAAGTATTGTTTTTTGTCACACATAAAGCACAGTTTGTTACAAAGAAAGAGGTACACGTATTGTAGTAGAATAATGGCACCGTTTTGTCTCAGTGTTTTATTGTTTGTTGTATTTGTTGTAAGTAGTTTTAATCTGATACTTCAATAAATGGATCATAGGTTTTAAGGCCTTGGGTTTAGATTTACATTAATACCACACCCTGATGTACACTTCTTAGGGGATTAGTCACATTAGGTCTAATCTGGGGAGTCTGTGGGTAAGAATTCATCCCAGACTACTAACCACTGCCCACTAAAAGAACTCTGAGAGCACACTCATGCTAATCTCACCATCACACTCTAATTTACTCTTCCATGCTGTTACACTCAGAGAGCTTACACAGACGGAAATAGATACATTTACACGAAACAAACCCATGGCACAAATGTTCCCCACAGCACTAACTGCATGCGTGTTTGTACGAGCATGTGTGTGTGTTTGTTTGAGTCCATTGAGCAGCGAAGCGAGAGGTACTGTGTGTGTTCTGTACATTTAGTCAAGGTGCAGGTGTGCAAAGGTTGAGTAAGCTTCCTGCCGGAGGCGGGAGCCAAAGGCCCTATTTTCAGTGTGTGCTCTCGTTTGGTCCCCTTGGCAACAGTGTGCACCTGCACGGCGCCTTCCTATCAGAGTTGTCAGGCAGAGGCTACCCATCCTTTACCATCAGAAACCGGCCACGGTTGAACAATGGCAAACCTTGAAATCCTCTCTCCTCGCCTCCTCCTCCAGAGGACGAGCGAGGGTGGGAGGAATCAATAAGAGACCATGGAGACCCAGCCCTCAACTCCTGTGACTGGATTTGAGTAGGAGCTGATTAACCTGATTTACGCTCCGACAAAGCAGTGGTCTTACAATAGCAGCCTGAGTCACTATCACTTGGTCAGCTCTGTTTTGAAGTGGAAGCATGTACCAGTGCAGCTTTAAATGTGCGTTTTTATGCAGGTCATTTGAAACGCACGAGAATCCCTATTTGTGGGCATCTCAAACGTTTTCACTTGAGCTAATTATTAAATATTTCCCTTCTGTTCATCCATCTGTCGAAGATCATCCCAGTATTTTCTTTGCTCTTATCAGCACCAGCTATTTATATTCCTACCAGGCTGAATACAGAGTGAGAGTGTAGGGTGTGATGGGGGACGTGCCACAGGGGAGGGCGGTGTGTATGTGTGTGAATGCATGTGTGTGTGTTACACGTGCATCTGTGAGAGTTTGTGTAGTGTGTGGTTGTGCGATGTCCCACATAGCTGATGAGGAGGTGCAGAATTTCACACCCACTTTAGGTGGCCCGGATATCTCAGCCTTGTCTGGTATATCTGCTGGGGCTCTGCCCTCTCCTCTGAGTCCAGATCTGGCGAGTTTATCCATGATGCTGTTTCTCACCTCTCACCCTCAAGACCAGCTGCGTCATCAGATCAGAACCCACTCTTCTCACCTCCCCTGTCCCTCCACGGAGGGCAAGTCTGGAACACACAAACAAACTGCCACCGTCAACATGAAACTTATCCAATCACTCGGTATCTTTGTTGCTTTAACCCGTTAAGGAGTAGCGTCACACATATGTGATTCTGAACATTCCAACCGACTATTTTCCGATAGACAAAAACTATATGACAAAAGCTATAGTATGGCTTAAAAATGTACAATTAGGAGGCTAACAAGTAACACTAGCAGGTAGTAGCATTGCTACGAGTATTATGCTAGGTTGCTAGGTAACGGAAGCTAACCAAAACTAGCTTCCGTTTTGGAAAAATAACTCACTCCTTAAAAATGTCCACTGGGAAGCTAATGTGCTGTCTATCAGCAGAGAGATCTCACTAAAAGAAATTTCTCAGAGAAATGTCCCATTTTCATTCATGTAGTGAAGAGAACATCTTCGTCTATTATGAAAAAGCCTGGTCCTTTGTGTTAACCTCATTTCTTAACTTGCAAATGTATTACAGTGTGCATTAACTGGCGTCAGGAGGGAAGGCAATGTTTCCTTTATTCCTAATGCACAGTACTGTATGTAACCACTGGCCTCCATCTGATTGATCATCTACTGCTTCCTAACAGAAGTCATCTTAGACTGTGAGCAGGCTCTTGGGGAGAGGGTTTGGGCGAAGAGAGAGACAAAGATAATATTCATCATCCTCATCATCTGACTATGACTTTAGTCTTCTCCCATCTATGTGAGAATAATGGGGTATTATTAGTGAGACTCATGAAATGGAGTGGAACAGCTGCCAAGACAACCATCATGGTCATTTCTTTGGTAATTTTTTTTGTTTTCTGCTAAGGGTTATATAAAGGTATATTGGGATGAGTAAAATGTGTGATAAGTCACATAGTGGTGTCATGGATTCAGTATATCCACTCTGATACAGTATTGATTGTCATGCATCAATTTGCAGCTGAAAGGTTGAAAGCGAGTGTATTCCTGCTCTGTCTGAATGTCTTGGATACACAGCAGGATATTTTAAACCATGCTCTTGAACACACACTGCTCTTGAGACATCTGACTTGCACTCAATTCACAGGCAATCACAGGGCCACCTTTTCCTTAGGCAATCAAGGGTCCTTCAGTCTGTGCCATGTCTCCGTCAGAGGGAACTCAATGACACAGAGCTGCACTGTCCTCTTGGCACAGCTCACACAGGTGAAATACACACCATATAAAGCAGTAGAAGTATACAATATTAGTCCAACACTTTCCTTTGGAATGTATATAATTTGTTTATGAGAAACCTCTTGTAACATCTATGCCTTATGTCTAGACAACTGTCATGCATTGGAATTTATGAGTTTGTGAAATTTATATGAGCTATTTAGAGAATTAATAGCTATGGCTTGTTTTACTGTCAACGTTATGACCACCCTAAGATCAGCCCACAACAATGTACGGCATTCTTGTGTTTTTTTGTGTGTTAGATGGTCTCAACTTTAGTATTATTCCACTGAAGCAATTGTTGCTTACAATTCCTCCCTGGCCAGTATTTCATTTTGGTGTATTTAAAAACGAGACTTGAGTACTGTGTACAAGCCACATGACTTGTAAAGTGCAGAAGATTCAGCTTCATGTTACAGTAGTTAGTATTTTGTTCTGTCCCAAAATAAATCTAGCGACTAAAACAGACAACTCGACAATTTGGCGTGAAAATGATATCGGACAGCACTGAAGGTTTCGATTGCTTTGTTAGCCGTCCATCTCTCTGCTCTCGCTTTCATCCAATTACATCCTCTCATTTCTCCCCTCCACCGTGTTCTTTGTCGAGATGTAAGGGGGGCTCCTAGACTGGAGGGACCTCAGAAGACATACCTCTGCCACAACCAAGGCACTGTCATCCTCCCTGCTATCTTTTTCCATCCTCTAAAAGAGGAGAGACAGAGACATTGCAAATCGACAATAGAATCAAAATAAATTCGGGCACTGAGTCAGAGTTGGAGACTATAAATTTTTCAGCAAGGAAGGAATGTTTTTTTAGGTGTTGGTTGAGAGTGTGAGTTTTTAGTTGCCTTTTAGTTGAGTTTGGATTAGTCCGTTTTTAGCCTAACAGTGATGTATCAGTGTTGTAAAAAGTTTTTGAAAGGGGTAGAGCTGGCTTGGTTGGTAGTGGGTACCATGCCTCTATCGGTTGCCAAGGGAGGAAATGAGGAGAACAAGGCTGTCATGAGAGGTGTGGCTGTGGGGTGTGAATGGTAGACTTTCTGTCTGTAGTCATCCATTACTTGCCCCCCCTAGTGCTGTGAGGGTTAGGCCATCTTGGCAGCAAGGAAAGGGAACATCTGACTCATCCAGCCTTCTGCTTATCAGCTAGTCCATCCCATTATCTTATCTTACACCCTCTAATATGACTTGATACAAATAAGATTTCTCAAACATTTTGTATACATTTATTTTTCACAGATTTCATCAAAAAGGGATCATGTCATCAAGTACCTTTGCACTGAATGTTTTCCTGACCGAATGTGATTTCTTACAGTTAACTACCCAGAGAGACTCATTGATTTAATGCCCTTGACAAGCTATCATGTTTTTCATACCTAAAGCAAGCATTGTATGGCCCTTATGAATTGTTAGGTGTATGTTACAACCTTTAAAAGCCTGTGTCTTCATGATTGATTTAAAAGTACAGTTTAACATTTCATAAAATCACATTAGTTAGTTTCTTCAATCTGTTAGGAGTGAATTTCTGGGGTGTTGTTTTATAGAATTACTATCTGAGAAAGAAAATACATTATTGTCTCTTGCTCTGGGAGCGCTTAATTGGGCCTTGCCGATGACTGGTGTGATGGATGACTCACTGTACCACTGACATCAGACAATTAGTGTTGATTAACGATGTCTCAATCCTTGTTTGTGTTGTGTTTGATTACAGAGACACTCCTCATTGTCCCTGTGGTACAGTGGTACACATTAATATCACTGCAATGATAGGAAGTTATGGACTTAACCGGTGAAACGGAACCGATTCTGGTCTTGACTGCACTTCTCATGTGTTTTATCCTGTGTAAACAAAGCCTTTATCTGAAAACCCAGACAGACAGACATAGAGATGCAACACAACACATTGCAGGTACCATGAGTCTTGTCTGCACCACATAATTCGGAAGAATGGATAATCAATTTTTAGAGAGACAAGGGTGATACAGGCAGTACAAAAATATATCGTTCTTGAAGAGGTGGGAGACACGCTCAGGTGCTTGAGTTTTTACATACCGTTATAATTTATTCAGGGAAATGTCATGTTCACTGTCTTTGCTTGAAATATTAATTTGGTGTAGCCTAGTTAGATCAAAGGAAGTTTTGATCCTAGTTAGGATCAAAACATATTTATTGCAACTCCTTTGATTTCCTACAAACCATACTTGGAAAATAATCAAGTTTGTTTGTTATGACAGAAGTGATCCCCGTACCCCCCAGTGAGAAGCAATCTTTCGTCTTTAGACCCCATGAGTCTCTGTCTGATTATACAAGTAGCTGCCTTAAACCTCATCATTATAAAACTTCTCACCACCACGCATTGTGGGATCAGAATAACGACATGCTCGTTTAGAGAACTCTGAATTGATTATTGGGTAAGCCACAAAACAAAAGTTTGCTTTCTTCAGCTTCAATCAGCAGTGAAAATGAATTTCCTCCCATGTTTACTCAGTGGTGCTCTGAATCAGCATCTTCCCCAGTTCAAGCATGCTCCGAAGGCAGGACAATTGGATCACTTTGTATGACTGATGCATGTCCGTCCCAGTGAGCTCTCTTGTGTACCATCATTGTTAAAGAATCATTCCTTTGTCCAGTTACCTCAACCAGTCGCACCAGAGACTGCTTTTATTTGTGTGTGTGTGTGTGTGTGTGTACTGAACCTTTGTTTACCTGGCTGTGTGTTTTACCTGTGTGTGTAAAGAACTAGATTGTAGATATACAGCAGCAGTGTTATTCTCCCATGCAGTTGCCCAGGAATGATGGATGTAGGGGCAATGGCCAGCTGGCCTCGCCAGAGGCTGCATCCAGACAAAAGTCATTGCATCGATAAACAGCAGCACGCAGACATGCCTCAAGAGCTGGCTGTGTACATCTTGTTGATAGCCTGGATGTCACAAGTACAGATCTTTCAAGGCTGACAGACGGAGTCATTGAACTAATGTGTAACTAACTGCCTTATTTGCCAGATGAAGAACTGAATGTCCATCGATCAGATGGACATTCAACATTGGACTTGTTTATGCAACTGACAGATACAAAGCTCATATGATGATGATAATGAGCTCATATGACAGCTACAAAGCTCATATGACAGCTACAAAGCTCATATGACAGCTACAAAGCTCATATGATGATGATAATGTCGATGTGGCTGTGACTTGTGAGCATCAATGCCCTGTAAACTGTCCTCTGACCTCCAGGAAGACATAGTGAAACCAACCAGCTTTTCTTTGCAGGATAATCATCAGTAACCTTTTCAAAGCTGGCTCCCATGACTTCTGCATGTTAGTAATGCCAAGTGAACACAGCAGCAGCACAGCCTAATGTGTGAAAATCTGATTGTGCAACCTTTTGTTCCAAGCAGGTTCAACAGTTCCAAACAAGGTCAAATAGTCTGGAAGAAAAAGACACACACATAGACACACGCGTACAATGAGCAAAATAGTACTTGTTATCCAAGTAATTAAAACCGAATACACCAAGGAAGTTGTTTAGAATAAATAATTGGGACGTAAAGTTGTGCGAGGACTGAAACAGGCAGGAAACGGCAGGCAGGCAGGCGAGAGCAGGCAGGCAGGCGAAACCACAAACACTCTCCAAGGATTGTTGCCTCTCTAGTGTGAAAAGGGCTGTCTGTTTTATCTGTCTGTCTGGAAGCTGAGCCCTGTGTGACCAGGCACTGCAGCAGAGGAGGGACAGTGAGACAGACAGACAGTGAGAGATAGAGAGCTTCTACCATTTCAACAGGGTCTGATGGGACAGGGACAAGCTGAAGGGGATGGGAGGATGTTAGCTGTTTGAGCATCTAAGCTCAAACCAAAATAAACTGAAATAATGAGTACTGAACTGAAATAAAGTGTAAATAAACTGATAACTTTCAACCTTTTATATTTCCCACTTTGTACAGCTAGACTTCTCAAATGAGCCCAGACTAAGCCTGGATAATGAGGTCTAAGCGGTTTGATTTCAAGCTACTGCTGTGCAGTTTCTGCCAGGGGCAATTTATGGTCCTTAAAGATTTACAAATAAATATTGGTAAAGTAAACACTGGTGCAAAGTTATTTGGCCTAATGTTAGGTAGAATTGTTCTTTACTGTGTGTGTCTGTGCCAGTGTCTGTCTGTACCTGTACCTGTGTTTGTTGTGTAGTGTGTTTGGATTAACCTATCATTCTGTACTCTTTACCCTTTTCAACTCGTACTTCCCAAGGCAATTGTTCTAACAATCTTTCCCTGGGGTAACACTAGATTTAGACCAGCCTCATCCTTAGCCACATTAACCTCCTCTGAATCCTTAATGACTCATGTTGAAACTGACTACCTTCTCCGAGTCTGCCTGTGTGGCTTTGATGCTAGAAAAAAAGATAGCCACAAAAAAGGCTCTAAATTACATCATATTTGTCCTAAATTCTTCAGTTGTCATGTCGCCGCACACCCAACCCCCTCCCACAGTACAATGTAAATCAGATCAGTTGGAGCTGCAACTGTTTCTTTCTAATGCAAATATGCATTTCAAAGGGGTATGCAGTATAACTAGTCAGCAATGTGCAGGCAATTTGAAAGTTTACTCTATGGATTTGCCATAAAAGAAAACAGAAGTTGTTGTTTTTTATGCTAAGAATGAAGCTAAAGCTTAGGGCTGTCTGCAGTTACAGTAGAGATGGTCCTCTGGGATTTAATTAGGGCTAGAATCAGTGGTGAGTTGATATTTCATGTTCAGAAGGTTGCTCTGAGCTTCTCTCAGTGATTGTAGTGAACAACAACAGACCTTGGGAAGGTGAAGGAGATGCTGCTGGCTAAATGCCAACACTGACATTTAGAGGGAGGAATCAACGAGGAGTCCTTCATGACACACAGCATGATGATCCCCACTGATGTGAAGACATTTACTCAGGAGACATTGCAACTCTGTGGGCTTACAAGCCATGTACCCTCGGTTGAGTTTTTTTAATTCTCAGTGGGCTCCCTCAGTCTGTATTTATTTGTTTTATTTTAAAGGCAGTATTTGCAATTTAAAATATAAAGGTCACTATTTGATGCACCGTACCAGATGATAGCTTTAAGCTAATTAGCATCTGTAGTCCCCCAAAAGTCGTGAGGCACTCAGACGATCCAGTTTGGAGCTGGCACTGCCTGTATTACATGCTGTGCTATGACAAAATCCCAGTCACATCTCAGGTGACACCTCTCTAACAGCTCATATCGACCCACTGGCGTCGGATCAATAAGGGAGAGGCAGTTGGGGGAGGAGCCTGGAGGGAGTGGAGGAAGGGGGAGGAGGGAGTTTAGAGGGGTCCTCCCTAGTTGAATGTTTGAAGGCAGAATGAAGTTAAGAGATGAGGGTGTGGCTTTGTGTTTTGTGTTTTGTTTTTTCTTTTTGTCTTCCACTCAATCTCACAGAAGCTTCCTGATTCCTGATTGGTCCATTCCGGTTCCCTCAGCTAACCACTCACCTGTCCTTTCTATAACAACCAATCAGAATCCCCCAACTTTGCCTACAAAAGCCCCTCTCCTCAACACCTCAGGAGAGCTGCGTTGTCCACGACCTTGTGTTTTTGAGATCCTTTATTGCACCTTTGTTAGTGACTTTGTGATTGCGTTCGTACGTTTATGATTTACCCCTTTGTCAAAGAAAGTATTTATTCCTTTTTGCACCTACACACGGTGTAGAGCCTTTCGTTTTATCCCTGGCAAGGGAAAATTGGATAGGCAAACCACACATGGGTCTACACTCCCATCACGTATGTTACCAACATGTTCCCTTCATACATCTAGCCTCTACGGGTACGGGTGTGGGTCAGCAGGTTTACATTCCCCTTTCCCGCCCTAGGCACACCATCCCCGGGGGGAGGGTTTGTAACAGAGGGAATAAGAGGATATAGGGTCTAGGAGGAGGAGGATGGGGGGTAGGAGAGGGAGGAGAATGTGAGTAGAGGAGGGAGGATGATGGGGACAGGAGGAGGATAGGAGGGGGGGGGGGAGAGCTAGTTGTGCCCAGTGGAGTGTTATACAGGGGAGCACTCCACTGGAGCGGCCCACTGCTGCACAGAACAGTATGTCCTGAATTATTTAACACAACATATTGCAGCTGAGCAGCGGGGCGCAGCCACTTCGGATGTGTCTACTTTTATACTGGACTCCCAGTGAGGGTGGGTGCGTGCGTGTGTGCACGCATGTGTGTGCATGTGTGTGCATGTGCGTGTGTAGGGGAAGTTATGGATGCTCTGAGACCTAAAAGCGGTCTAAAAGCTGTTCATTAAGTTCTAATGAGCTGCCGCAGAAAAAACTGGAGACCAACCAAAGAGTAAAATCTGGATTAATGCTCCGTAGCAAACTTAAAACTACTCACTGACATCACAAAACTGTGCAAAATATTTATCAAACTTTGGGATCTACATGCATGTCTACATGAGTGTCCACTGGATTGGCTGCTTTGCCATAATTTCATTTGAAAACTCAATTATAGTTATTTCAATCCACCTCACCACACATTGTGCAAATGAATGCGGGAACACCCTTCCCCCTCTCTCTTTCTCTCTCTCTGCATCGGGACAATCTGTCATGCATCTGGAGGAGGGAGGCAATATGAAAGGAGATTATCTATGATGAGTCCTCTGAATTGATCCCAGCATCATTGGCTTGCATGGCTTGCCTGCTCAGAGGATGGTGTCCCCCACCTCAACCCCCGCTCTCGCCCCACCTTCACCCGCCCAGTAATGTAATCTCACACCCTACCTTCTATCTGCTTCTCACCCTGGGGGCGAGAGGGAAAGTAATTACTGTTCTCGTTAGGTGCAAATTATTCCCAGAGCTATTTATCAAAGCAGCCAATGGAGATGTGGTTTGGGATGAGATATTTCCGTGTGGCACTCCAGTTTACTGGCCTGATGCAGATCAATAGATAATTAGTTTAGTTAAATTAGTTAAATTATTGTTAGATCGGAATCGATTGGTTTCCTTTTGGGATGGAGGGAAACGGGCTGTTACAGATCAAGGAAAACTCATAACAGAACCACATCTACGCTAGGGTAGTGGAGGTGGTTCAGTGAGTGAGTGGAATCATAATGCCTCAGGTCTTAGTGCTAAAGTGCTGCCTGAGCTCAGATGAATCAAACAGTTCAGTGATGAACATGAGACTGAGGTTTAAAGCCAAACAGTGTGTCTACAGTAAATGAGCAGAGAAACCAGTGCAGTTATTGTTCGTTGCGACTTGCGTCCCTGGGCACAGAACCTCCACTCTTGCCAACAAAGCCAGCATCTGACCAGAGATTACATAACACCCAGATCACTAGGCTCCTTGCCAAAGTCATTACCATTGCTAAACAGTGTGAGAGTCTGGTGTTTACAGCTCTTGAGGGCCAAGTACAATCCTATTTCCCAAAACAGGTAGCTAAGGCAACCGTGAGGCGGCTCTGCCTGCGTGACTCCACTTCTCCAGAGGAGAGCTGAACGATTGGGAGAGCAGTTGTTAAACAGTTGGGTGAATCGATCGGTGCAATTATCGATACCGACGGAAACAAGAGTCCTCGTCAATAACAAGCACCTTCGTTTGTAACAGCACCTCCTACTCCCCCCCCCACCCCCCCTTCCCCACACACACCCCCACACCCTCAGCCGCCCAGCCAGCAACGCCACACTTGCCTCCCTGTTAGATATATGTGGATCTGTCATCAGCAGAGCTAATTCCTCCTTTATGAGCCTCTTTTCATCCAACCCAGCCCTGTCATCTCCAACAAGGCTCTGCATGTCTTCCCAAGGCAGCACAATAACTGCTGCCTTGGGAAGACATGCAGAGCTGAATCAACAAATGACCCGACACTCATAAAACTGAATGTGGCGACAGCTCCTCTTCCCTTTCATGGAACAGACACAACAGTAAAGATACGTCTGGTGTCGACTTGTAAAGCGCACATGAAGATAAGGAGGACATGCTGTAGATATGGACAGTGTGTACAGAGATACTCCTCATTTTGACAGGATAAAAGCCCGGTCCCCTGGTTGATACCCTGTTCCTCTCCATACCCTACTGCAGCGTCAGGCCCGAGGAATGTACACAGTCACACGTAGAGGCTTACACTGCCTGAACCACTTCTCTGCTTCACTGGCCTCCTCCATGGAAACCTCAGCCACAAGGATACCGTGTCTATGTAGACATGAAGGACCCAGGTGGTTCTCTAAAGAAGATTGTGTGGGTGATGTACAGTGGTCAGGGTTGCTGGGACTTTCGCCAACGCATTGTTTACACATTATACAATGATCATTCATACACTGGATATACAAGAGCCCATCTCGTCATTGCCATGG